>NW_011494949.1:2683651-2683882 GCF_000754665.1 Bison bison bison
CGAAGAGTTGACTCATTGGAAAAGACTCTGATGCTGGGAGGGATTGGGGGCAGGAGGAGAAGAGGACGACAGAAGATGAGATGGCTGGAAGGCGTCACCGACCCGATGGACGTGAGTTTGAGTGAACTCCGGGAGTTGGTGATGGACAGGGAGGCTTGGAGTGCTGCAATTCATGGGGTCGCAAAGAGTCGGACACGACTGAGTGACTGAACTTAACTGAACTGCTAAATG
>NW_011494949.1:2683988-2721970 GCF_000754665.1 Bison bison bison
TGACTGAACTGAACTGAACTGCCCAGTCAGAGGGATTCATGTTGAAGTCCAGCTCCAGGTTCTGTGCAGAGACCCCTGAAGTGAGCAGCCCTGGAGCCTCCCACAGCTGCGTCATCATCCACGGAAGGGGTTACAGGGCTGCTCCAAGAATTACCTTGAGGAACCCAAAGTCCAGAGAAAAGTGCCCATGGATATGGGTCACCTTCACTAATGATGAGAGAAATGTGTGTGTGTGTGTGTGTGTGTGCGTGTGTGTGTACTGTTAAAGAGATCTCTGTGTCATGTGTCATACACATAAATAACTGCATGATTGCTCTTTATTCGTAACTACCTATGGGCTATCTTCACTAACGATGAAAGAGGTGTGTGTGTGTGTGTGTGTATGTGTGTGCTTATCTGTGTGTGACATTAAAGGGATCTCTGTGTCATGTGTCATACACAAATAATTGCATAATTATTCTTTCTCTGTACCTGCATTTCCTTGGAATTGTGGGGAATTTTTGTACGCTTATTGGTTTGTCAAGACAAAAGGATTCTCCCCGCAGGTTTGTGTTTGTGTAGATCTCGGTTTCTTAGCCTTTACACTCTTGGCACCTTTTGGAACAGATACTTTTTGTTGTGGGGCCCATCCTGTGCATTGCAGATGTTCAGCAGTGGCAGTGGCCAGATGCAAGCAACACTTTCCCCTCCAGTTGTGTGTCCCCAGACATAGCCAAATGCCTTCCATGGGGCTCATGGCCCCTAGTGGAGAACCACTGGCCATAGGCCCTCAGACAAGCTGGGGGAGGCTGGGGAAGGCTGGGGACACAGCACCTGCACACCTCAGTGTGCAGTACTTAACCATAATACGCAAGCAAGTTGCCTCAGAGAACAGCCATGTAGCTTTGCATCCTCAACAGGAAGGGCATCTGGCGAAGTCCTGGGATGACACACACATCAGCCCTGACCTGCCTTTATGCACAGTCATATGCCTTTGTGGGTCGTCAGGGTCGTGCACAGTGACACTCAATGAGCTGGCTACAGGTGCCAACAGTCTGACTTGAAGTGGAACAAAATCATAACTGGACCCTCTTTAAGGGCCTCAAATTATGCTTCTATCATTTTTCTTCTGAATCAAATCCAAGACTGCAAAATGGGGGAGGGGGGCGTTCTAAAAGGGGAATGTGGTGTGCTCTCCAAATAAAGTGCAGGAAAATAAGGCCTGAGGACCTCTGAATCTCCAGGGGCAAATGGAAGAGGAGGTGGGGATGCAGGCCTCTCCTTCACCCCCTTGCAAAGGGGCCCTTTGCTGCTCCCCAGATGCACCGCCTTGGAAAAGGCACAGCTCACGCCTTCAGGGGAATCAGTCAGGAAACCTGAGTGGTCCTGGTCCCTGAGGACCAGACGCACTGCTGAAGACTGCGTGTGATTTAGATTAGAAACATCTCCTGTCGGCAAACTTTCCTTAAACCCTTGCATTTTCCTGGATGGATGACGCTCCACTGCTCAGACTTTTAGTACATGAGACAGTCAGTTGTGTGACCCCTAAAGATAATTAGAATGTTACAGTTAAGACAGTTCCTGGGGCTTCCCTGGTGGCTTAGTGGTAAAGAATCCTGCCAATGTAGGAGACCACGGGTTTGATCCCTGATCCACGAAGATTCCACCTGCCATGGGGCGCCTAAGCCTGTGGCCACGGTTATTGAGCCTATGCTCTGGACCCCTCAGTACTAAGCCCATGTGCCACAGCTCCTGAAGCCTGCGTGTCTTCGAGCCCAGGCTCTGCAACAAGAGAAACCACTGCAGTGAGAAGCTTGTTGTCGCAACTAGAGAGCAGACCGCACTCACTGCAGCTCGAAAAGAGTCCACCCAGCAACGAAGACAAAGCGCGCTCAAAGACAAATAAAAAAAATTGTTTAAAGAAGACAGTTCCTAAAATGGCTTATGTATTTTGAAAACCTTTTTAAAAAGTTAGATTGTGTGCACAATGTAAATTAGACTATAAAGTGATTTACTGAAATACCCTTTTTAAAAACTAGCTAAATGGAAAAGAAATACATTATTGACCTTGATTCATATATGTATATGTATATTTTTTTTTCTCACGGCCTGGTGTAATGGTCACACTGGTATTTTAACTCTGATCATAGTAAAGATGAAAACATCAATCCATTCTGTATGATATGTTTAGGAAAAGAAAAAAATAAACAACTAAGTCAACAGAGAATTCAAAACAACCAAGCTAACGGAGAATTCAATCTGTAACAAAATCTTCAAGAAATTCAGCTAAACAGTTCAGAAGGAGAAGTTTGTACTTCTCAATTATCTTAGAAAATGGAAAAACAGAAGCAAATGTTTTGGATAAAAATATGTTCTTTCACACAACGTACATTCAGAGAAATACGCTTTTCATATGAATAACTTAATGTTCTTATATCTAAATAATATATGTAAAAAAACAAATTTTTAAAGGATGAAACTTGCTGGAAGCTCTACACATTTGCTAATGAATACAGTAAGAACACTTTATGTTATGCTAAGTCGCTTCAGTCGTGTCCGACTCTGTGCGACCCCATAGACGGCAGCCCACCAGGCTCCTCTGTTGGTAGGATTCTCCAGGCAAGAATACTGGAGTGGGTTGCCATGCCCTCCTCCAGGGGATCTTCCTCACCCAGGGATCTAACCCAAGTCTCTTACATCTCCTGCAGTGGCAGATGGATTCTTTACCACTAACACCACCTGGGAAGGATTCTACCATGCTACACAATACTGTTTACAATTTTACCTTAAACTGATTTTTAAATTGATTATAAAATAACTTACTTTGCAAAAAATCTAGAAAAAGACGAATTTTGCTATTCATTTTATATTTTAATGCATTTATTTTCAATTTCTTCTTTAATAATGAAAAGCTGACATTTAAAGACTGCTTTGTATAATCTTGTATATTAAATTATTCAAACACATCTTTTTTTGTAACATAAAACAATGATTCTCTGAGGTAGGTACTATTAGTAAAATATCATTAAATATATGGTATTAAATACTTACTGAAATTTTCACAAATAAAAGTTATACATTACATTTTAAACAATATTTGATGTGACTGTTTTAGATATATTTTATCTATTAACATTATTCTGTTTATAAATTTATTTACTTTATATTATTCTATTAGTTAAATGGGCTCTTTTTAGCTAATCTCTAATATTGGATCTTTGTATTCCCCAATTTATAATTCACTGAGATTTTCCAACATAAATCTTAGTGTTCTTGTTTGATTATTTCAATCTAATATTCTACATCACACAAAAGACAGCATGCAAATATTTATAATGTCAAATACTGGCAAGCGTTAAGTTGTCTTTCAATAGAATGGGTCAGTCGTTTGTGGTACATCCATTTAATGAAATATTCGGTCGTAAAAAGAAATGAACACGACCAAGAAAGCATGGTTAAATTTTAAATGCACATCACTATGTGAGAGATATCAATCAGAAAAGGCGACACAGTATTTGATTATGTTCAAGTGATGTTCTGGGAGAGGCAGTGCTGTAGAGACGCCCTGGAGATCGGTAGCTGTCAGGAATCCTGGGGCTTACATAGAGAATAGCAGGTATTCTAGGACAGTAAGACTATTCTGCATGAAACTGACACAGTGGGTTCATCACCCTCTTCAGTTCTCAAAATCCATAAAGCCCTGGCACAAAGAGTAGATGCCAATATGTGCAAAATTGCAAGCTCATTTAGGAGGTTGGAAACCCCTTGTCTGAATGCATGATGTTAGCAGGATCTAACTGCTGGACAGACCTATGAAACCACATCCCTGAAGGGGGAGCGATGCATCTGTGGGAATGGATGGGATTTGTCAGACTAAAAGCAAAAAGGAACTGCCCTTAAGCACTGTACTCTAGTTGGCGAAGTTGTTTTCCATGGGGGTATACGTTAACAATTCTGGAAAACTATACAGGCCCACTGGAGTTGAACAATTATATAAATAGATGCAGATAGTAGGAGCCAGTTCCCCAGATAATGGGAACAATAAGACTCCCACTCCAGTCTTATTGTTGGAGTGGGAGGTTACAGACAAGCCAGGAGAAGAATAAAATGATCCACATGTAATGGATTAGAGTGGGAGACATCAGTATGGACCCATATTTAACAGTACAGACATAGAAGTATATGTAGATATAGACACAGATAAGTAAATACACATAAGTTGGTATACACTCCTATGTTTCTTTGCCGAGAGGACCTGGACACAAGGACACCCCCTCTACAAGAACAGCCAACACTAAAATCGTGGTTTCTCTTCCCATTCTCTAATAAAAAGAATCAGGGATATTTGGAGAATACCTAATTCTGGGACAGGGACAAGAAATAGACAAGATGAGACTAGGCTGTCTTGCATTAATCTTGGATTTTGTAGTACAAAAAGTAAGGAAGTGCTCAAAGGAAAAGAATTTGCATTGATTGACCGAAGTATGTCAGAGAGATATCAGTTGTGATTAAGCAATGTAAGCTGTTAATA
Source organism: Bison bison bison (assembly GCF_000754665.1). Lineage (NCBI taxonomy): Eukaryota > Metazoa > Chordata > Mammalia > Artiodactyla > Bovidae > Bison > Bison bison. The sequence goes on from NW_011494949.1 coordinate 2,688,499, forward strand.
GGGAAGAAACTGGACGCGAGTTATACTGGAGCCTCTGCAATATCCTTGTTATTTTTCAGTAAAAGTAAAACCACCATAAAATTTTTAAAAATGTTTATGTAAATAACTCACTGGATAGGACTTAATAGACCACTGGAGTCTACTAAGGATCAATTTGAATACAGACTAATAGAAATTCTCACATATGAAAAGCAGAGAGAAATATATTGAAAAGAAATAAGCATATCCTCAAAGACCTGTGAAAAATATTTATTTTTATAATATGTTTAATTTTAGACATAATAGACATTGGAACTAAAAAACAAAAACCTTAATGACAAAAAATTCCTCAAGTTTGGTGGACAATATCAACATAGACAAACAAGAAACACATGAATTCTAAGAATAAATAGAAATAGAACTGGACCTAGGCACAAATTGAAACTACTGAATCCCAAAGATAAAACAAATAGCTTGAAAGCAGACAGAGGAGAAGAGGCATATTATCTGCAGGGGAGCCGTAAACAAATGATGGCTGACTTGTCATCAAAGACAACTGACATCAGAATTATACAATAAATTTTTAAAGTGCTGAAAGGAAAAGAAAAAAAAACTCAATCAAACCCTCATTTATAAATAGAGGTAAAAGACAAGTTTTTCATATGAGCAATAGTTGAGAGGTTATGTAGCCAGCAGATCTGCACTACAAAGATTGCTAAAGGAAATTCTTCATGCTAAAGGAAAATGGAAACAGATGGGAAAGAGCACACTAAATGGTCATTTGTGGGTGAACATAAAAGACCATCTTTTAAAAAATATTTGAAGACAAATTATAAGACCAAAAAACCCCAACATTGTATTTTTTATGAATATACTTATAAAACAAATAGCATTCATGCAAAGCACAAGAATAAAAGTTACTTTACTTTTGAGACTTTCTTATATTTCACTTGAACTGGCACATGTCACCTCCTTGGAGAATGTGGTAAGTCGAGAATGTATATAGTAATTTCACAAGAATCAGAAAATGTGAGTATCTGTAGCTGCATATCCAATAAAGAGATTAAAATAGAGCAATTATGAATATTACAGTAATCCGAAAGAATCCAGAAATGAGAGGAGAAATCACATGAGAAAACTAGAAAGCCAATAGCGAGACACTAAAAATAAAAGAAACCATATCAATTACTAAATTAATTATAAAAGGCATTATAGGTATAAAAGACACATATGTATACGTAGTTATAATTAAAACTAAAGGCAGTGACTGACAGTTGCAAATAAAAGACATCAGAACCCATAGTTTGCTGTCTAAAATGAGGCATTTTAAATGCAGTGCCTAGGATACCTTAAGAATGTTGCTGTTGTTTAGTTGCCCGGGTGTGTCCAACTCTTTGTCCCTGGACTGCAGCATGCCAGGCCTCCCTGTCCCTCACCATCTCCTGAAGTTTGCCCAAGTTTATGTTCATTGCATCAGCAATGCCATCAAGCCATCTTATTCTCTGACACCCTCTTCCCCTTCTGCCCTCAGTCTTTCCCAGCATCAGGGAATTTTCCAATGAGTCGGGTGTTTGCATCAGTTCAGTTCAGTTCAGTTGCTCAGTCGTGTCCTACTCTCTGCGACCCCATGAATCGCAGCACGCCAGGCCTCCCTGTCCATCACCAACTCCCGGAGTTCACTCAAACTCATGTCCATTGAGTCGGTGATGCCATCCAGCCATCTCATCCTCTGTCGTCCCCTTCTCCTCCTGCCCTCAATCCCTCCCAGTATCAGAGTCTTTTCCAATGAGTCAACTCTTCGAATGAGGTGGCCAAAGTACTGGAGTTTCAGCTTTAGCATCAGTCCTTCCAAAGAACACCCAGGGCTGATCTCCTTCAGAATGGACTGGTTGGATCTCCTTGCAGTCCAAGGGACTCTGAAGAGTCTTCTCCAACACCACAGTTCAAAAGCATCAATTCTTTGGCACTCAGCCTTCTTCACAGTCCAACTCTCACATCCATACATGACCACAGGAAAAACCATAGCCTTGAGTAGATGGACCTTTGTTGGCAAAGTCGTGTCTCTGCTTTTGAATATGCTATCTATTGGTCATAACTTTCCTTCCATGGAGTAAGACCCTTTTAATTTCATGGCTGCAGTCACCATCTGCAGTGATTTTGGAGCCCAAAAAAATAAAGTCTGACACTGTTTCCACTGTTTCCCCATCTATTTCCCATGAAGTGGTGGCTGTTTGCATCAGATGGCCAAAATACTGGCATTTCAGCATCAGTCCTTGCAACGAGTATTCAGAGTTGATTTCCCTTAAGACTGACTGGTTTGTTCTCCTTGGTGTCCAGGGGACTCTCAGGAATCTTCTCCAGCACCACAGTTCAAAGGCATCAATTCTTTGGTCTTCTGCCTTCCTACGGTCCAGCTCTCACAGCTGTGTGTGACCACTGGGAAGACCACAGCCCTGACTATACAGACCTTTGTCAGCAGAGCAATGTCTCTGCTTTTCAACACACTGTCTGGGTTTGTTATCACTTTCCTGCCAAGCAATCGTCTTCCGATTTCATGGGTGCAGTCACCGTCCACAGTGATTTTAGAGCTCAAGAAGAGGAAATCTGTCACTGCTTCCAACTTTTCCCTTTCTATTTGCCATGAAGTAATAGGGCCAGATGCCATGATCTTAGGTTTTTTTTTTAATATTCAATTTTAAGCCGACTATTCCTGTCTGTAATTCATCTAGCCCAGCATTTCTCATGATGTGCTCAGCGTACAGGTTAAATAAACAGGGTGACAGCAGACAGCCTGTAGTATTCCTTTCCTAAGATTGCTAAGATTAAAATAAAATTATGAGCATAACGTCACTGTGACTGTATTTAATACTAGGAAAAACTTGACTGGAAGTCAAGAATTATTACCAGAGGTAAAGAGGAGTGTTCTATAATAATAAAGTCACCAAAGTATCTCATAGACATAGCGATTATAAATGGATTGTGCCTATTAGCAAGCTTCAGGTACATGAAGCAAACAGTAGCAGAACCAATGGGGACTGCAGTTCATAATCATAGGTGTTTTTTAATACTCTTCACTCCACATTTTAGAGAATCTCGAGACAGACTATGAGTAAGTATGTAGATAAACTGTTTTCTGTCTAGCTTTGAGTGACAAATTAAGGATGTTATATCTAATGAAAGCAGAGTACACATTCTTCTTAAACATACGTGAAATGTCATTAAGATAAAGCATATATTTGGCCATAATGTAAAGTATTGACAATAAGATACCTAGAATGTTCTTATTTACATATTAGACAAAGAAGAAATCATAAAAGAAAATAGGAAATATTTCAAATAAATGATCATGAAAATGCAGCATCTCAGAATATGTGAGATTCAACTTGAGCAGTGTGTAGATGGAAATCTAAATAATCTAATCTAATTTACTTTAACCATATATTAAAGTGTTTATGCTTATGTTATGCATATGTTTGAAAAGGTGAAAGAGGAGGTCAAAGAGTAAGAAGATAATCAGAAATGTAAGAGCAAAAACTACTAAAATAGGCAACAAAAATATAAAACATAATTAGCAAAGGGAAAGGTTGTTTTTATTAATTATCATTAAAATAAAAAAATATTTAGCAAGATAGGTAGAGATATATGTAGTGATAATAAATTAAAGTGTTATAAATGAAAGGAGAGATACACTACAACATCCAAAAGATAACATGATAAATAATTGGTGCCTGAATTTTACAACTTAGAAAGCATGGAGATATCTCTTTTGCAACATGATTTGCTTAAACAGATTCAAGAAAAAATAAAACAAATGGCCATGTACATACATGAAATTCACTATATAAATAAACAAAAATCCCCCAAATAGAATTCCAGATTCAAATGTTTTCCTCAGAATTTTTTGACCACTTAAGTAAGATGTAACTACTATTAATATTTTTACAAAGAAGTGGAAGAAACTTACAAAGAAGCTATTAATATAGCTTCAATGGAAAAAATACAATTCTACTTGTAGACATTATTGCAAGCATTATAAAAATCCTAAAGACTGCACATACATGTTGCTTGAACTAATGAGTAAATTAGAATAATTCAGACTTAGAAGAGTAAATTAGAATACAAGGTCAACATACAAAGATTACTAGTTTCTTTTTGTATCAGCAGTGAACGCTCACAAATAAAATTGACATACTATTAAACATAAAATAAATAACCTATAAGGATATATTTGTAATGCAGAGAATATAGCCACAATTTTATAGCTTTAAATGAGATATAATCTGTGAAATATTGAATCATTATGTTGTATACCTGAAACAAATATAACATTGCAAATCAGCTGTACTTGAATTTGAAAGAGAAATTCAATCAAAAAAGCAATGCCATTTATAGTAGCATAAAAATATGATACACTTGGGCATAAATTTAGCAAAATGTATGCAAAGCTTGCTGAAAATTTAAAAATATTGTTCAGAGAAAATTTGTCATTGTTGTTCAGCTGCTCAGTCGTGTCCAACTCTTTGCGACCCCATGGACTGCAGCACACCAGATATCCCTGTCCTTCACCATCTCCCAGAGCTTACTCCAACTCATGTCCATTGAGTCGGTGATGCCGTCCAACCAGATATCTCATCCTCTGTCGTTACCTTCAGAGAAAATACTGCTACTGCTACTGCTGCTGCTAAGTCGCTTCAGTCGTGTCCAACTCTGTGCAACCCCATAGACGGCAGCCCACCAGGCTCCCCCGTCCCTGGGATTCTCCAGGCAAGAACACTGCAGTGGGTTGCCATTTCCTTCTCCAATGCCTGAAAGTGAAAAGTGAAAGTGAAAAGTGAAAGTGAAGTCGCTCAGTCGTGTCTGACTCTTAGTGACCCCATGGACTGCAGCCTACCAGGCTCCTCTGTCCATGGGATTTTCCAGGCAAGGGTACTGGAGTGGGGTGCCATTGCCTTCTCCGTCAGAGAAAATAAGGAAGATCTAAATATATGGAGAAATATACAATGTTCATGAATCAGAAATTTGACACTTTTAATGTGTGCGTGCCTCCCAAACCAATCATTTCTATGAGTTTGAAATGAAAATCTCAACAAACTTTCATAGAAATTAGACTAGTTGATATAAAAAAAATTGTGTGAAAATGCAAATGAGTACAACAACAACACAATGTCATCGCGAATGTAAACAGCGTTGTTACACGAATAAAGTGAAGCTTGTCCTCAAATTTAACGGATTGATGTATTGTGTAGACAAAAAGAAACCCTCTAAAAAAGTAATAGTATTAACTAGAAGTTAAGAAAGATTGAAGGCCATAGGAGAAGGGGACGACAGAGGAGGAGATGTTTGGACGGCATCACTGACTCAATGGACATGAGTTTGAGCGAGCTCCGGGAGTTGGTGATGGACAGGGAAGCCTGGCGTGCTGCAGTCCATGGGGTCACAAAGAGTCAGACATGACTGTGCAACTGAATTGAAGTGAATAAAGTTGAGCTTATAGCTATTCTATGATCCATCAATTCCTCCCTATACATTAAAAAAAAAAAAAAAACTAAGATCATAGCATCATGTCCCATCAACTAATGACAAATAGAAGCGGAAAAAAGTGGAAGCAGTGACAGATTTTATTTTCTTGGGCTCCCGGAGCTTACTCAAACTCATTGTCCATCGAGTTGGTGATGCCATCCAACCATCTCATCCTCTGTCGTCCCCTTCTCCTCCTGCCTTCAGTGTTTTCCAGCATCAGGGTCTTTTCCAATGAGTCAGCTCTGTTGCATCAGGTGGCCAAAGGACTGGAGCTTCAGCTTCAGCATCAGTCCTTTCCATGAATATTCAGGACTGATTTCCTTTAGGATGGACTGGTTGGTTCTCCTTGCTGTCCAAGGAGTTATAAAACCCATTTAACTGTACAGTTACAAGAGCCTCATTTACTCTATGCAAATTTCACCTCAGCAAATGAATGAATTTAATTACTGCTCCATTCTTTCCATAATCTAGAGCTGTATATAAAATATATATACAGTACTTCACAATATTTAGTTCTTATATGATAATATAAATGATACATAAATGTGTATTTTTCCTGTATTTCAAATTGTTTTTCTTATTTTTTACATCACTTCCCAGTAAAGCTTGGTGAGAAGTTAATTATCATTTTATATGTACTCTTTATTAATACAAATTATTCTCTTTGTACCGCTTACCTTTTTTAAATTTGCATTCTACTTTGGCTTTAACATTGTTACTCTGTTTGCTGTGTGTTACGCTGCTTCAGTCCTGTCCTACTCTTCGTGACCCCAGGGACTCTAGACCGCCAGGCTCCTCTGTCCATGGGATTCTCCAGGCAAGCATACTGGAGTGGTTGCCATTTCTTCCTTCAGGGGATCTTCCTGACCCAACGATTGAACCTGCATCTCTTAAATCTCCTGCATTGACAGGTGGGTTCTTTACCACTAGCACCACCTGGGGAGCCTTACTCTGTTTGCTAATGTGCTTCTTAACTCTTTATTTCTAATTCTTCCATATTTTTTAGTTTTAGAGTTGTCTCTTGTAAACAGGTTTTGCTTGAGCTTAATTTATTTTTTAATGTGGTTGATCATTTTGCATTTGTTTTCATTACTCTTCATTTGAATTATTATCTTCTATTGTGATTTATTTTTATTAGATGTTTTTTTTTTTTGCTATTTTGGCTTCTACAGGTTTCAAAGGTACAATCCTAACTATTAGACCAAAATACATCTACAAGTTAATTTTTTTCCTACCAACATTATGCATAAAGCAGTCTTTACTATTCTTCTAACGCAGAAGACCCCAGTGTCTTCTTATTTGTTGACCCTGTTTTCTTCCATTCATGTGATATTGCTAAGTCACTTCAGTCATGTCCGACTCTGCACGACCCCATAGACGGCAGCCCACCAGGCTCCCCTGTCCCTGGGATTCTCCAGGCAAGAACACTGGAGTGGGCTGCCATTTCCTTCTCCATCATGTGATATTAGACTCAGTTATTTCAACCAATGAATTTTATTTATATTTTAATTACTCTTTTCAAGCCTTTATTTGATGTCTATGGATTATAATTTTGAATAGTATACTTTTTTGCTTTTGAAAAAGTTGGAATCTAAGGCTGTGTTTCACAACCTCTGGCTTTAAAAAGTGATGAAATTAACACTGTGGTTGTTGTCCCTCATGCAGACCAAACTTCCAGGGCATTGAATCCATATCTTAAATAATATTAGATTATTTTTCAATAGTGATTAAACAATCAAACTGCATTTAGGTTTTATTTTAGGAGACAACATGTGCTTGCCAGAGTTACCTATTTCCAAAAAATATAAATTGTTGTCCAAAAGTTCAGGCCCTATACATGCAATGTGCCAACAGGAAGTTCCAGGGACAAAGGTTGGTGTCCTGGGTGGATCTTGTTCTCCCAAATGTGCACATGCCCCAGACAAGCAGCAGAGACATCACCACCATAGACCACCTATAACTACCAGCTGCACGGCTTGGAGAAGCCTCACCTCTCACAGGCAGATAGAAGAAGATGCTGAAGAGGACCTGTATGGGAGGAGAGAGGTGGGACTCCACTGAAAAAGCTAATAGCTTAAGAAAGCTCCTCTGTATGTCTGGTGTTTCACAGATGGACGCTGAGGATGAGCACCCATCTGCTCTTCTCACTTCAGTGTCACAAACATGGAAACTGATTGCATTCTGGGTCTTAGTATTTTTGTTGTTGATTTCATCCCATGTAGATGCAAGGTGGCCAATTACACCAGAAACAATAGTTTTCTCCTATTTCCTGTATAGAGAAAAAAAATACGGCTACCTGTATCGAAGTCTTTGGGTCCCTCTCTTATATCTGGTGGAATGGGGAGGGTGGTTCCAGATCTCCTATAACAGGAATTACACATAAATTACATGTTTGCTAACAGAACTAATATACTAAGTATAGTCTTGTCTATGAATAAAATAAATCACTGTGTATATATCATTAATAAAGACATATGAAACCTCTCACATTATGTCAAATTACCAGAATTAAGCCGCTTGAGAGAGGGAGGGTGAGCCAATAAAATTTGAATATGCTAAGTGATCATTAGAGCTGGGTGTGATAATTGAAATTTGCTTTGCAGTAATTTCATTAAAAATTCATAACTACTCTGGCCTTTCCTTTCCTCACTCTGTCATAGTGAGCTTAACCCTGTCGGTAAGCGATGCTTCTCACGTGAACACACTGTCGACGACAAAGCTGAGAGCAAGAGACAAGTGGCGAATGTAAGGCAAAGACAGCAAGACTGTGAGCTAAAATGCTTTCTTTGGCCTGAGTTTCCATCCTTTCCAGAGGAGTGTGTGCCTTCCTAACATTCAGGTTTAAACTCCTGGAGAAGCTATTTTAAAAATTTTTAAATCTCATAATCCCCTATAAAATGCCTTGTTTAATACTAAACACTTGTAATTATCCTAGACAGATTAATTATATAAATTATTTAATCTCTTCAATGGCACCCCACTCCAGTACTCTTGCCTGGAAAATCTCATGGACAGAGGAGCCTGGTAGGCTGCAGTCCATGGGGTAGCTAGGAGTCGGACACGACTGAGCGACTTCACTTTCACTTTTCACTTTCATGCACTGGAGAAGGAAATGGCAACCCACACCAGTGTCCTTGCCTGGAGAATCCCAGGGATGGGGAGCCTGGTGGGCTGGCGTCTATGGGGTCACACAGAGTTGGACATGACTGAAGTGACTTAGCATAGCAATGATACATTCATTATCTATTAAATTATTATTTTAAAAATCACATGTAGGAGAAAATAATTGCCATTAATGTCCTGTCCCCTGGAAGTTGTTCTGGGAAATTTGAGTGACAGACACGCCTTGGAAAAGCTCCCAGTGTATATCCACTTATACAGGAGGTCTATGGTGTGTTCTTTCAGAAAGGCGTCTGATGTCATCTTTGGTCATCATCAATTCATGAGTTCATTTTCCAAAACTTTGTGTGTTGATTCTGAGAAATGAATTATGGTTTGAACTCTTCAAAATCCTGGACTTTCTGTTTGAATGCATGCATGCACGCTCACTCGCTTCAGTCCTGTTCAACTCTTTGTGACACTTTGGGCTGCAGCCTCCTAGGCTCCTCTGTCCATGGGATTATCCAGGCAAGAAAACTGGAGTAGGGTGCCATCCCCTCCTCCAGGGGATCTTTCCCACTCAGGGATTGAACTCAGCTCTCCTGCATTGAAGGCGAATTCTTTACCGTTGAGCCACTAGGGAAGACCTTGTGTTAGAATAGGCCTGTTAAATTTGAACTATATTTTGATGAATATATTTTCCTTTAAAAAATAGATCCTGTGTATTTGAAGGAAAATTTAACCACGCATTTTTAATTCATTTAAGGTTAGCTTACCAAAATATCTATTTGTAAGAACTCTTAGAAATTCAAGAAGGTGTATGAATTTGATTTACCAGCCATTTGAAACTTTCATCTCAAGAAAGGATATCTTTATTTGTTGAGACCAAACCAATTAGAATATGTCATGGTTGGGTTTTCCATAAATCTTTCACTTGGAAATGTTTTAATACATTCTGAAAAATTTAATATTCATGGTCATTCTCATCTTAAGGCTTTCAGAGTTAGAGTCTAGATTTTATAACCGTATAGTGTACTAGATATCAGTCTGTGCAAATCACCCAGGATACGTATCTTAACAACAATGATGTATTAAAGGAACAATCTTATAATTATGTACCATGGCAAGAAGAGTTGTATCCAATTCTACATTTCTTAAATAGGCTTTGAAATACTAAAGTATTCAACAGGTTGATGCTATTCATGAAATAATGCTTCATATCATACCCCTGATTACCTTGTTTAGCTAGCACAGAAAAAAAGAAATATATTTGGCCCAAATCTGGATTCTGTTAGTTCACTTTTGGCTTCATATACATTCACATAAAGATATATTTTGAACAACTGATATCTAAGGGACATAGAACCTAAAAGTGGAGACATATTACATTGTATTATAGATTTTACTTCCTAAACAAACATCAGTAATCAAACCATCTTCAGAATTTTCAAGGAGTTGGAGCCAAAAATATCCAATATTCACCGAGCAAAAATTAAACATAGACTCTCACACTGTTTATTTACTTCATTTATTTTTCAACTTCTATACATCTGGGGGAAATGTGCAGAAACCTGCCTATGGGGAAAGCATCATTCTATGGGTTACTTCCTGAGGGGCACCATGTAATGAGCTGGAAGAAAATCAAATTATTCTCCAACCACCATAGTTAATGTAATTTTGCAGGACCTAGAAAGTCTTCAGTACCAAGTACGGACTTGGCAGGCTCTCTTGCAATCATCTGCTCTTCTTTTAATACTCCACCTTCACGGAGGACTTAAATATTCATCCATTTCATCCATATTCATCCATTCATCCTTTCTTCATCCATTCAGTTCAGTTCAGTCGCTCAGTTGTGTCCAACTCTTTACGACCCCATGGACCACAAAATGCCAGGCCTCCCTGACCATCACCAACTCCCTGAATTTACCCAGACTCATGTCCATTGAGTTGGTGATGCCATCCAACCATCTCATCCTCTGTCGTCCCCTTCTCCTCCTGCCCTCAATCTTTCTCAGCATCAGGGTCTTTTCAAATGAGTCAGCTTTTTGTATCAAGTGGCCAAAATATTAGTGTTTCAACTTCAACATCAGTCCTTCCAATGAACACTTAGGACTGATGTCCTTTAGGATGGACTGGTTTGGTCTCCTTGCAGCCCAGGGGACTCTCAAGAGTCTTCTCCAACAACACAGTTCAAAAGCATTAATTCTTCCACGCTCAGCTTTCTTTATAGTCCAACTCTCACATCCATATTTGACTACTGGAAAAACCATAGCCTTGACTAGATGGGCCTTTGTTGGCAAAGTAACATCTCTACTTTTTAACATTATCCTCCTCCAGACCCACTGGTCCTTGTTCTCAGAACTCTGATCTTCTCTCCTCTCTACTCCTGCACCACAAAGGGCACTCTGACCATGGGTACCACCCGTGCTGTGCATGTACCACTCTCTCGATTCCTTTTGTTTCCTATGATGTCTAGCATCATTGGTAACAAGAGAACTTCTCCATCTCCATGCTCAAGGTGCCCAGCCTAAGTCCTTGAGCTCTGATCCATATTCAGAGCATCGTTAGTCATTCTATATCAGCATCCCTTTTTCTCTTGTTCAGCAATAGGTCCAAACACACAAGGGGCTGTTTCTTCATTAAGAAAATTAGGACCACCTGGGAGAAGAGATTTGTCCATCCCTTAATCTTCATCTGCACTTACTTTTCCTTCAATCAGCTTTTACACTGATGGTGGTTCTTCTGCCTAGAAAGACTCCTACTCGATCATAACAAGGACACTTTGTCCTGACGTTATCAGTCTGTAGAGCTCTCTTCAATGCAAACCCCTCAAGTGCACCATGAGCCCCTCAGAAAGGTTCATTATGTCTTAAGCAGTGATGTCTGCAATGTGTTTCTAATCATGCATTATGAGGATTAAAGTTTGATATTTAGTGAATGAATGAAGTTAGGGCTTTTTGAGGTCAAGGGAATACTGATGCTCTTTGAGTGGTTCATTTCACCTAATGTGATGCTCACACTTCAAGATCTATTATTGAACACTAATGGCTGTATTTCCAGAGTTAAGAATACCATTTTTGAAACAATTGTGTTCATTCATTTACAGCCACACCTGAGTTGCCTTTCTCCAGATCATAGGCTGCATGTTGGATTGCTAACTCTCAAAGTCCTCTGAGGGTTCCCATTGTTCTACTTCAACAGAGGTCTGCCTCAGCTTTCTAGAACATCCTGCTTCTCTCTGGAGTTTCTTCCCTCCCTCTTTTCTTCTCTCTAGGGTTTCTTTCTGGGCTCTCTGTTCAAACCTCTTGATCAATTCCCTGAAGTTGTCTCAAATTCATATCCCTGGCTTCACTTTCTCCTCTGATCGTATCTTCTAAAAGTTCCTCTAACTGAATGAACAGAAAACCTCTAGCTCTCAGTCTATCAAAAGTATGAGATACGATTCTCCTTGTAAAATCGTGCCGTCTTCTCAGTGTCCCATCCAGGTTAGTGCTGTCCAACCACTGAAGACAATGCACTCTGTTTCTTTCTTATACTCTGCAAAAGGTCCAGAAGACCCTGCCTTTCAGAAGACATATGCCCACCGACTCCTGCCATACCAGTTCAGGCCTGGCATGTAAACACTCCCACAACATGCATTTTGCCCTCTTGTTGTTCCAGGCGTGGGACACTCTGGTGTTCCTGGTGTGTGCCAATTATTAGCTCATTCTTGTCTTTCTGCCTCAAACTTGTTTCTCTTCTTTTTGTCTAATTTTCTTTCACTATTCAGATCAAAGGCCACATCACCCAAAAAGTCTCTGACAGTTGGCCTCCATGAGCACACAGACACAACCCATCTCAATTATAAGAACATCTACACAGTCTTTCCTTTCTAATTAATTTCAAAGTCAACCAGGTGACTTCGATCCCAGCTGGCACAGGTATGGGACTTTGAGTTCTAACCCCGCTAAAATAAAGGAAAAACCAGGGAGAATGGTCACTCTATAATGAACTAATTATTTTGTCCATAAAACGCTAACATATTGAACAGATTTTGTTTTCTTTGAAGTTGCTACTATTGGATACCAAATTAATGTCAAAGTGGAATGATTGTTTTAATCTACTGCCAATATCTTGTAAATGAAGCTATGCCAATTTTAGAATTCAATGTTATTTTAAAGTTTTATAATAGCCTCGCAAATAGTTTTCCAAAGACTCAATATGCACTGTGGATAGTCTACTCGGCTTTCCATTTTTCAGTCAGTTTTGCTCCTATTTGGTGATTCCACAATGATTCCAAAGTTTTCTTATTCCTCTGGCCAAAAGAGGATAGAATTTAGACCCCCTGACCATCAGTAGTACATCAAGTTTTGATCATGAGTTTTGGTAGCCTCATCAAACCATTTGTGAAGAGGGGGCTTAGTTTTTTGGGAAAGTGTCAAATAGCGTATAACATAAGGGAACACACAGGGAGAAAGCTGTGCAGCCTGGTGGTCAAGGCTGCACGCGAGCTTCCTGGGGACTTGGGCCTGAGTCCTCGGGACCTGAGTCAGCTCCAGAATGCCTGAGTCTGCTGTGTCATGTAAACTCGTGAATGGTTCTATCTGTCCTTCAATTGCCAGCACAGGTACACTGTTGCTCGTACCCGATGCTGACCAGGTTCACCACCAGGTGAACATAATGCTCAGTAATCCTGCATGTGTTTGCATTCAGGGTGCAATGAGGATTAATGCTGATGCCCAGGAAGGATAACCGGTAGGGCCCCTGCCCTTGGAGGGGTCAGCAAATGAGGGCTCTTATCAATAACAAGGTCGTCATCTGTCACCTGAGCTTCCTTAGCCCTGGCGGGTAGAAAGGCCCCAGAAGCAGTTTTTCAGATGTCTCCATGAAAAATACTGTATATTTGAGTTATTTTTCAGTTTGGACAATTTCAACTTAGAGCTGAGTTCTAAATTTATACACATGAGAGAGAGCACTATATCTGTAAGATATAGTCTATCCATAAATTATATCAAGAACACCAAACCAATACACATTATACAATACTTTTCAAATTATTCCTCTCTTAGTTTGTAATCTATGCTATCAAATACACAGACTTTGTTTGATTTTGTTCTTATTTATTTAAAAATGCTTAGTAACAGTTGAATCTATTAATGTTTAAGATATATAACATCATGGTTTAATACACAGATACATGGTGAACACATCGATTTCAGGCAATACTAGTCTGGGTAATACTTAATTAACATCTTAAAACTCCAACAAGTCTTCCTCTGATAGTTTATACAGAGCGCTCTGCATTTGTGAAGTTGAAAATGATTAAAATTGCCTTAATAAATCAGAATTTAAAGAATTACTGTGTTCTACTCTTGACATAACTGATCCATTGTCTGTAGGTTTAAGCTGAGTGAATGGGTGATGCAGGAAATCTCTGGAGCTTCATGTTAGAAAAAGCCAAGAGACTCAGGAGAGAGAACTGAACTCTTTCCAGGGCCATTTTTTTTTAAATTTTATATTTTGGCATGCAATGCAGTGTGTGAAATCTTAGTTCCCCTCCCAGGGAGGGAACCTTTGCCTCCTGCCTTGGAAGCACAGAGTCTTAACCACCAGACCACCAGGGAAGTCCCTCTCCAAGGCCATTAGTGACTCACATACAGATTCAGGTTGCTAATTTTTCTATATATTACGCATTTTAGCAGTCAGTCCTTTCCTTGGGTGTTACTTGGGCCCTAGTTTCATTACTGTTGTTCTTTTTATTTTCATTATTGTCACTCTTTTTTATTTATTTGTATATTTTTGATTGAAGGATAACTGCCTTACAGTACTGTTTTGGTTTCCAGCAAATGTCAATATGAGTCAGTCATAGGTTTACCCATGTCCCTTCCCGCATGAACATCCCTGCCCCTTCCCTCCCCATCCCACCCCTCTAGGTGGTTACAGAACCCCAGTTTGAGTTCTTGAGATTTGCTTTTCTTTCTTTTTGACTTTGTAAGGACATTGGAAGGACTGATGCTGAAGCTGAAACTCCAATCCTTTGGCCACCTGATTTAACTGACTCATTAGAAAAGACCCTGATGCTGGGAAAGATTGAAGGCAGGAGGAGAAGGGGACGACAGAGGATGAGAGGGTTGGATGGCATCACCGACTCAATGGATGTGAATTTGGGCAAGCTCTGGGGGTTGGTGATGGACAGGGAGGCCTGGTGGGCTGCGTGGATATGAATCTTACACCTTGAATGGAGAAAAGTCACCTTACTGCTACTTGGGAGGAAAGACCTCCTTTCTGAATGCTTGCCTTTTATGGTGCTGAACAGGTTCACAGGGACAGCTGATGAGAGGAGAATGGTCCATACCTGTCTGTCTCCGATAGGCCAGATGAGTGTGTGGGCTGCTTCCTGAGGCTCTGGAGGATGGGAAGAGAGAGAGGAAGACCAGGGAAGAGAGAGGGGCAGAGGAACTGGAGAGATAAACACCAGATTTCTTGGCAAAATATAGTGGTTTGGGTTATGTTAAGTCTGGAGAGGATAATAGTTTGTTAACATCATGCATATCAAGAATGTTAATTTTTTAAAAAAATAGGTACAAAAGGAAACACTTAAATACTGAATCTCGATGCAAACATTGGTGGTAACTCATGGAAGATGAGGACAATAGACTCACCTTGGAGGTGACTCTTACAAGGCAGGGAGCAGGTGTGAGCACAGCGTCAGGGTGGAAGAGCAGAAGGTGTAATTTAGATGATGTAGAAGAGGAATTGGGGGGAGAATTTGTTGCTCAGGCAGGTGGCCCTCACAGTTGCACTTTCACGCCTGAACAACAATGAAAAAATTGCTCCTTTTTTTCAGTGGAGACCCAAGCCCTCCCCCTCCCCTGGTACCCCAAGGACAGCGGGTGCTTAACTGCCGGGTGGTTCCCTGGCACTCATGGTGCCTTCTGTACAGGCGATGTTTCAGGCTGTATCCTGGAGATGCTATGTTCCCAGGGGGAAGGAACGTTAAGGTTCTTTTAGAGTGTCTGTTTTCCAATTTTGGAAAAGCCATCAGCAGTAGCTTCCATGTATACGATGTAGCATAAGTTGCAACAAAATCATAATCACATCCAACATGGGAGTCAATGGACATGAGTTTGATTAAACTCTGGGAGTTAGCAATGGAGAGGGAGGCCTGGTGTGCTGCAGTCCATGGAGTCGCAAAGAGCCGGACATGACTGGGTGACTGAACTGAACTGAACTGACGGGGGGTCCTACCTCCTGGTCCTTTAAGGAGTGTGAAGCCTTATGTCCATACCCCACAGCAGTTTTGAGGGTCCCCATCAATACATCATGCAGGCTGGTAAATAAGACAAGGTTCCTACTCTCAAGATGCTCAGGTAGTTGCTGATACCAGCCAGATAAACATGGCCTGGCAGAGGAAAGGTGCATCCCGTAATTCAGAACAGGCCATTCTGCTCTGCTCAGTGCCCCGCCCCCCCCCCCCCCCCCCCCCCCCCCCCCCCTCTTTGCCCGTCGCTTGCTCCTGGTGAGAGTCCACAGGGCTTCTGCTGTGCCCCAGCAAGGGACGAAGCATGGTCCTGGGGTGGCAATGCTGTGGACATTTTACCCCCGACTTATACTGTGTAGGGGGACCAGCAGGGAACTGGGCAGGGCCTACTTCCTCACCAATTCACCCACCCCCAAAGTCTTCGCTTATTTTTTGTTTTTAATTTGTATAATTGGTGGCATAAGTGCACATTTTTCCCATTCCAAGGATCCTGTGAAAATCAAATGATGGATCACCCTGAAAATACCTAGGAAGCAGATGCAGGTAGAAGGATCAAAGCGCAAACAGGACTGGGGCTTCCCCACAGGCACTGTGATCTTCACGAAGGACATTTTAGCTCAGTAATATGTACCTCAAAACGTTGCAGTGTGGATTACTTCAGATCCCATCATTCAAGAATCTAGTGTGCTGCCTGGCCCAGACTAAACACTGAATGACTGCTGGCTGTGACTCTTTTCTTTGAATCCCTGATGGCTCAGCGGTAAGGAATCCACCTGCTAATGCAGGAGGCACAAGAGACGGGGGTTTGATCTCTGGGTTGGGAAGATCCCCTGGAGAAGGGAATGACAGCTCACTCCAGTATTCTTGCCTAGAGCACCCCACGGAGGGAAGAGTCTGGAGGGCTACAGTCCATGGGGTCGCAAAGAGTCGGACACAGCAGAGCACACACTTCCATATTTATCCACGTGATATTCTTATTTCCAAATATGCTAAAATTTCACCTGCTAACACAGCCCCTGGAAAACAGAGCCGACTGTATCAAATGTGAAAGAATAAAAAATGGAATTCAATGCACTACTGCTTTTCTTCTTAAGTTTATTCCAAAGCCATTTTGTCATAATAAATGTCCCCTTAGAATATTCATTTTTTTTCTTTTTTTTAACTTTCAGCAATAATATGCTTTCGTTGTGGGAAATATTTTCAGAACTAGTTCTTACAATTTTTTTCCTACTAGGAGACCAATTGATTTTCACTAATTATATCTGGTTATTAAATTTCTTGGAAGCTATTTCAATGGGCACTATTTCAACTCTACCATACTGATGTTGCTATTCCCTTATTTCTGTACTTAGATCTTTTCAAATTTTCTATTAAAAATGCTACAATAAAAATCATTAAATAGAAATCCTTTCTTGATTATTTTCAATAAATACCTTTTTTGTTGTTGGGTTACTCAGTCGTGTCCAACTCTTTGTGACCCCATAGACTGCAGCAGGCCAGACCTCCCTGTCCATCACCAACTCCCAGAGCTTGCTCAAACTTATGTCCATTGAGTAGATGATGCCATCCAACCAACTCATCCTCTGTCATCCCCTTCTCCTGCATTCCATCTATCCCAGCAGCAGGGTCTTTTTCAATGAGTCCGTTTTTTGCATCAGGTGGCTAAAGTATTGGAGTTTCAACTTCAGCATCAGTCCTTCCAATGAATATTCAGGATTGATTTTCTTTAGGATTGACTGGTTTGATCTCCTTGCAGTCCAAGGGACTCTCAAGAGTCTTCTCCAACACTACAGTTCAAAAGCAGCAATTCTTCAGTGCTCAGTTTTCTTTATATTCCAACCTTCACATCCATACATGACTACTGGAAAAATCATAGCTTTGATGATAGGAACCTTTGTCAGCAAATATCCTATTACTTCATTAAATAATCTTACTTTCTAGGTTTGTCTAGAATATCTTTCTGGAAAATAAATTACTGCTTTTACTTGTAAATGAAATAAATTTTTATATATATATATATATAAATTTCTGGATACATTGCTAAATTGATTTTAAGAATGGTTGTATCAATTGTTACACCAACAATTTCTAAAAGAAATTGCCAAACCCTTCCAGTACTGAGTATTATAATGTTCATACAGTATTACTTTGATATGTTGATGTTTTATTTTTGTTTGGATTTATTTTATCACTAGCAATACCAATCTAACTTCATGTTTATTACCAGTTTTACTTTCTCTTCTGTAAAATGTATTTTCATTTTATTTCCTCCGTTTTACATTGAGATTTTAATGATGATCTTGTAGCTGACTAATAGCTTTTGTGTATTAAGGGTGTTTCTTTTGTTGCATGTGTTACTGAGATGTCTTCCTAATTTTCTCTTTGAATTTATTGTTGCTACATACATAGGTGTCTCACATTTAGTCTCCATTTTCTGAGAAATATTACTTATTTTCTTCCTTTTAAAATGTTTCCTCAACAAAAGATCAGATGATTACTTGACTCTATTCCTTTAGTTTATATGATCTAATTTTTACATATTTCTCTATAATTTAAAGTACACTTGTATTTAATGAGGCAAAGGTATATGTTATTTAAAATTAAAACAAAAACACAAATAACCCTGTATATCTTTTATGTCTCATTCAGGTGAAAAGATAAACACTTTTAATGTTATAATCATCAAGCTCTGTGCTCTAAATGGTTAATTCTAAATTGGGTTTTGTAAGTGTGTTGTTCATAGCCCTCAGTAATCATTCGAAAATCAACATGTTAGGTTGCTTCCTGAGGTCCGATGCATTCACCATCCAAGTGCCCTTAAATTAAAATATAAGCTACAACTTGACTTCTGAGCATTGGTCCTGCTGATCTTCCAACAGCTGCCCCTGTGACCCAGACACGTGCTTTGGATGTGGCTTCTCAAAATGTGCCTTCTCAGCCCAAACCACCTCATCAATAAGCTAATGCTATGAATCAATGAGAAAGATTTGCAGGACATCTTAATTAAAGAAACAACCGCTAATACAAATTACGTTTCCGATGTATTGATGGCGTGTAGGGGTGCCGATGGACGGCCCTGGGCAGTCATCAGTGGGCAGGGACCGAGTCTCTTCCTCACCTCCTGGTGTTTTCTCCCAGACAGACAAGGGAATGTTTAGAGCATCAGGGTGAGCTCAGATTCACGTTCACAGGAGGGCAGAGTCTCCAATAGATTTATTATTATTGATAGTTTCTTTATCTTTTCCCTGTTAAGGTGTTGCTCAATGACATAGAATTTTCTTTCCCTTCTTTTCCAAAACTCAGACATTAATATAGACCTTCTTATCTACCAAAATAGCCAAATAATAACACAAATTTGCAGTTTGACTTGAAAAGCTCATTTTAGTCCTCTTAGCATTATGCGATAACAGCTTTCTTAATGAACCAAACAAATGTGTCATTAAGAAGCTTCATGACCCTTTGCTGTTCATGCGAGAGCCTGTTTTGAGCTGTACCTGCCCATCAAGTGAGAAAGATGCACCATCTTAGAGGCACGATTTAAAAATTGACCGGCTAAGGATAAAAAGGGGTGAGGAGTGGGATGAGAGGGAAAAGGGGAGGCAGCCGGACAAAGGCGGGGGGAGACACAGGAGGGAAGGAAAAGAGGCAGACAGAGCAGGAGGCCCTCTGTCCTCTGGCAGGACACGACTGCCATCGCAAGTCAATCGCCAGGGTCCCTGAGCGGTTTCCTCTGAGACGTGGCTGAAAGAGGCGTCCATCTGTGCTGTCAGCAGTATTCAGCGGAGAGCTAATGGACCTTCAAAGATCAATATGCAAACCTGCACGTCGTAATGTCTAAAACCCACTCCTCCAACCGTCTCTGCTGGCCAGAAGGAGCAGCTGATGTTAAATAACCCATTGCTAACCACCGCTCTGAAAGGCACAGATGCTACGGAGAGAGGTGTATTTCTCTTCCCCCTGGTTCTTTAACTGTGGGAGAAGACATTCTTTCCCTGGAAGCTGGAGGGGACTCAGAAGGACAGTGCGGTGGCCGTCAGGCCATGCTGTCTCATTTCCACATCAGGGTTTTACCAAAGTCAAGACATCCTCCCCTGGCGGCCCTGTCATGGAGAGCTGTGTAGGAATGAGCACTGGAAACGTAGGTCCTAGCTGAGACTGGTCCAGCCCCTCTGAGGCATCACTGTTGTCTGAACAAGGGTGTTAGGAACGCTCTAAATAGAGCAAGAGTTTAGAAAAATGTTTTCAGTTTGTAGGAAACTCACCATGACTTAAAAGATGTTAATGAGAGCATAATTCTGATAATCAATTAAATCATCTTGACCTTGGGTGGGACAGAGACAGTAGCAAAAATTTAGGATATATGTGTGTGACATTGCACAGACGTTAAGTGTGTGCAATCAGGTGCCTTGCCATTGGTTATTTTTGAGTGCCTAAGTGACCTTGTTGTGAAAATTGTGTGAGACGGTGATCTATCTCTGCCCACAGACTGGTGAGGAGGGAATGGTGAAGCAAGCTGCATTCAGTCCTATCTTCCCCTCCTTTCTTCCTCAAGGAATTAAAGGCAAATGGATCTGAGGTTAGGAGTACAGCAACCATTCACATATTCTGTTGTTAATTCAAATTGGGCTGAAGTTCATTTCTTTATTTAATAGAAAAATAGAAGGACTGCTGAGCATTCTCCCTGCGGCTTCTGTTGCTAGTTTGCTCTGCAAATGAGAAATCCAAGGTGGGCGTTCGCAGACTGCCATTTGTAAAGCCATGCACACACCAGAGCACATCTCCCTGTAGACTTAGAGCTGGAGGGTGAACTCTACCTGTGTGATGAACTGGAAGGAGTAAATTCTGTCTCTAAGGAAATTTGGATACTTTTTGTACACGTATAAAACATGTGCTGTATATTTAAAGATTGAATATGCTCAGCGGATCCCCTCTTGAGTGGAGAGATTTAGATCCAAGTCATATGTGCCGTATATCCATCTTAGCAGTATGCACAAGCTATTGCCACCTAATAACATAATAATGCTAACATATTATTAATCACAGTGTTAATTAATTAATGCATTCTTGTGTTATTAATGTGTTATTAATGAACACATTAATAATAACAACACATGAACACTCAGGGTAAATCTATGGCCGTTGCCAGGGGTGCCTGGGAGTGGTATGCGTACATGAATCCTCTCTTATCCAAAGCCTGTGGGCAGGAGGGATGGATTGAGTATTTGAAGATGGAGGTTTGGAAGTGGTTCAGTCACATCAAGAGACCTTATTATTCTATCATTTCCTTTTATAGGATATCATGCTTCCTTCAAAATGGCATTTGGGCACACAGGTGACGAAGCTTTAGTGTGAATATATGCATTTCAGCCTGTTAGGCTCGGAAGCCAGGCAGGGATGAGCTGGAGAAACACGTCATGTCTCCACGCTGACTGCGTGCCTGTGCTGTCGTTCAGTGGCGTTGGACTCTTTGTGATCCCATGAGCTGTATCCCCCTGTAGACTCCTCTGTCCGTGAGATTCTCAGCAAGACTACTGGAGTGGGTTGCCGATTCCTCCTCCAGGGTGACTCCACGAAAGTCCCCCAGGAGTCACGGAGCTTGAAGCTCACAGCGTCTGAACACCCATCTCCTTGCCCTAGCAGCTCTTGTTTTGGATTCAGTCCATGATGACACAGCCTGGATGTGATCACAGGGGGGCTGATGACAAGGGCAGATGCACCCAAAAGGGACGCCTCTGTCCCTTCCTTACTAACCCTCAGGTCGCAGACCTCTCAACCCAGAGGGAGGGGCTGGAAAAGAGCATGTGGCATTCAGGAGCTAAACTGCTTAACGAGAATAACAGCTCTGGTGGTGGTTTAGACGCTGTGTCGTGTTTGACTCTAGCAACCCCATGGACTGTAGCCTGCCAGGCTCCTCTGTCCATGGGATTCTCCAGGCAAGGATACTGCACTGGGTTGCCATTTCCTTCTCCAGAGGATCTTCCAACCCAGGGATTGAACCTGGATCTTCTGCATTGCAGGTGAATTCTTTACAGACTTAGCTACAGGGGAAGCCCAATAACAGGTCTAATCACACCTAAATTCCACCCAAATTTCAAATTTAGAAATGCCACTTCATGGGTAGATGTTTCCTGCTAGACACGGCAGCTTTCAATATATCAGCATCGTTTTTGTTGCTTTCAACATTCAGTTTAAATAAGTATCCCCAAAGAGGGAAAATTGAGCAGAAGAAATAAATGTTCATTGATCCCTGAAAACAAATCATTCCTGATCTTTTCAGCCCTTGAAGACTGAAGGTGGATGTGGTTTACGAGGCTCCGCCCTCTGGGAGGTTTACAAGGCTCCGCTCTTCCGGGAGGTTCAGGAAAGTGAATAGACTGTGAGTGCCTTGTGCTGTTGGTTTGTTCTTCAAATCTGCAACAGTGAGGGCCAAGCTTGTCTTCAGCCTATGAACGAGGCAAGCAGACCAAGATGAGCAGGATGTGTCTAGTGTCCAGAGTGAGGAGCCTCGGGAAAGTAAGAACTGAGCCCTGTCCTCACCTCCAGCTCTGCCCCAGACATGGAAGGTGGACTTGAAGACGTCATCTTATTCCTTACAGCCCGAGTATCCCACCATTAAAAATGTGCCTAGTGGTAATAATCACTATCAGCGTGGTCCATAAAGAAAATATATTTACTCTTATATTAGTTCATAATTAATAGCTGCAATTTATCTGTGTATATACATAAACATATCATGTTGAGCTTTTCATAAGAAGCATATCATTTAAATGCAAATTACTATTACTGTTTTGTAAATAATTCAAGAATGAATAATGCCTGTCATAGGAAAAAAAATATATATATATATCTCCCTTAATGTATTTTGTAACCTGCAGTAATTAAGGTGTGTATGTACTTTGTGTTTACATTGGATGGTTCTTTTCCTTATGATTTTTGTTATTAAATACAAACTGTAATTTGGTATGAGATAATGGGATGGTAATTTATTTCAGACCACTTGAGCCCTAAAAGTACAGCTAAAGAGACCAGCTGCAGGTTCTAGATGAGACAGAAAACAAGCAGCGAGCTGGCAGCACGTGGGGAGAGCTGATGGCCTGCTGCCCCCGGTCTACCTCCTGCGAGGGGTTGGAAAGAGTGTTATGTATGTTTTCCAAATCTCAGCTCTCTGAGGGTATCCTGCCTGGGGTGAGTGCCCCATGACTTTGTGTTGAGGGCAGAGAGCATCAAGCTAGGGGGTCTGAGATCTGTCTCCACTACTGCAGGGCAGATCATGTTATCAGGAGTAGAACTGACCAATAAATCAATCACCGATCAATAAACAAATACAGAGAAACTCACCGTCAGATTCATTTATAAAGCGCCATATAACTAGCTTGACTACTCACCCATGGCAGAAATAAATACCTAGGAGACATGCTAAAATGGCTGTATTGACAAGGAGATTTAACTCTTATGAAAACCCAGCAGAAAACGCCTGTAGGCCAGTGCCAGAGTTGGTCCTTATTCATCAAACCTGCTGCTTTCAGTGGCAGCCTGATGGACTCATATTGACTCTGAATCCACACAGAGAAGTCCAGGCCATCGTGGTGTTCTGTGCAGTAATACGTGTTTTGTACCCTTGCTTTTCTCCCCATAAGAAGATAACCCCCAGGCAGAGTTCTCGGGGATGTGGCAAGCTCGTTCTTGGGAGAATGAGAGCATCTCTGGAGGATTAAATAATTGTTTCTCAAAGGACTCAGCCACATGCAGGCACACATCTCAGAGACTCAGATATGCCTCGGGACACCCCACCATCACCGAGAGCCGTCAACATTCTGCACCCCGGGATGGCAGGGTCATCATGTGCATCTGGTCAGTGCGGGAGCAGGGGACCCTGAGACCCAGCACCCAGGGCCTGAAGCCCAGCCAGCCTCCTCCAGGGACGTAAGCACAGTCGTGATGCTGCGACAGCAAGCAAGCACGGCCCTGCGCGGATGCAGCCCTCCGGGACTTGCGATTGGGTTAGTTCCCCTTGAGTCCTAGGATCCGTTCAGTTTCAGGGGAGGAAACCAACACGGAGGTTAGGGGACAAGGTCAAGGTCACTGAGGGCATCCTGCAGCTGACTGTGGGCACATAAAGGGAAAGCGTGAAAGGGAAAGCCACTCTGTTGTGTCTGACTCTTTGCGTCCCCATGGAGTGTCCAGTCCATGGCATTCTCCAGGCCAGAACACTGGAGTGGGTAGCCTGTATCTTCCCCAGAGGATCTTCCTGACCCAGGGATCAAAGCAGGTCTCCTGCCTTGCAGGCAGATTCTATACCAGCTGAGCCACAAGGGAAGGGTTACACGATGATTTCTTAAAAGAGGAACTCCGTTTCAAATTCGGTGGATTCACCACAGTTTTTTAAGGAGCCTGGAAAAATACTAAAAATATTGTACAAGTTGTTGATTGAGATAAAATGCTCACAGGCACACAAATACACACACACAAAATCCCCCCAGTACAGCAGAAAGTTATTTTTCAATAAGAACGGTGTGTCTTATTTCAATGCCCAGACTGAGAAGTGGTCCAAAATCTATTCCTCAAAGTTGCATCACTTGCTGTTGTTCAGCCACTCAGTTGTGTCTGATTCTCTGTGATCCCATGGACTGCAGCACACCAGGCTTCCCTGTCCTTCACTATCCTTCCGGGGTTTGCTCACATTCATCTTCATTGGATCAGAGATGGTATCTGACCACCTCATACTCTGTCATCTCTTTCTCCTCCAGCCTTCAATCTTTCCCAGCTTCAGGGTCTTTTCCAATGAGTCAGTTCTTCGCATCAGGTGGCCAAAGTACTGGAGTTTCAGCTTCAGTCCTTCTAATGAATATTCGGGACTGATTTCCTTTAGGATGGACTGGTTTGATCTCCTTGCAGTCCAAGGGACTCTCAAGAGTCTTCTCTAGCACCCCAATTAGAAAGCACTAATCCTTTGGCATCCAACCCTCTTATATTTAAAGGGATGCCATAATTAAACACAGATATTCAAAGGATAGCAAAATATGACAGGCGACAAAACCAATGTGTCCGTCTTGAGTGGTTGTCCTATGAAATAAAACATCTAGGATCCATATCTGTGATGAGGAATCTTCCAGCAGTGTTTTAAAAAAGAGTTTTCTCCAGCTGAAGATTGTAACCTCCCTGTAGCCAGGGCTCAGGGTTAGGTCTACCCTGGCATGAGGTGAGCAGCAGCTTCTCCATGTTATTAAATGAGTGGCTGAACAAAGCACGGGGGTGTGAAGAGACGCCTCCACCCCATCCTTCCTGAAAAAGTGGAGCACACGGTGAGCTGGTGTTAGCGTTTCCCAAACTATTTCCTGTGCGGCGTTTTCATTTGTAGCTGTTCTGCATTTCTCCCAGGCAGAATCCACACATGTGTTTCTGGTGGTTGTAAACAGATGGGAGGAAGATGAAGATATTTAAAATGATCAGAAAACCTCTTCTCTCTCCCAGAAGGCTATGAATAGAGGGTAAAAGCCATTTCTGAGTCTTTGATTTAACTCTCTAGAGAAAGGAGGGAAAAAAGTCTCCAAATATTTCCCATTTCCCACATCTTCTTAGAGAAAACTAGTCACACTTTTGCCAACATCGATATTAAATTCAAACTTGTTTCCTTGGCTAAAGCCACTAGAAACTTCCTCAGGAAATCATTCCCATAGACTCCCCACTGTGCAATAAAATATGGGAAACTCCGCAGCATTGTGAACAGAAAGAGTACTCTAGTTGTTTCCAGGGACAGGCGGGAGGGCTGGTTCAAGGGAAAAACCAACAGGAGAGGAGATGGAGCAGCCGGGGCTCACCCAGAACCCCTGAGCCTGTCTGCACATCTTTTCTCGAGGAGCTAGTGAATCCCACCAACTTCGAGTTAGAACCAGGTCACCGCCAGCTGCTGCGTCCATTGATGACAGCTTCACACCAAAAACTCCAGCCGCCACGCCCGGGCATATGTGTGAACAGGGCCTCAGTCCTGAGAAGAACGGAACTTCACTACACACGTGGCTTTGGAGGCACTCTTAGCGGGAACAGAGGACCTGCTTCCCCTCAGCTTTGTTCTTTTGAGCTCTGGGTTCACCGGGGCCCTGAGAAGCAGCAGGTGGGACCTTGTGGATTTCAGTTTATCCTCTGATGCCCATCATGCTCCTGAGAGTCACGTTCAGGAGGGAAGCGGCCTGACCGCCAGGAGGTGTTCTAGATCGACCAGACGGTATCAGCACTGAGGCTTGGAGAGAGAGACCTAAGTCGTGAGCAGTTAGAACCAAACAGGGGCTTGGATTCACCCCTACCCACAGCACGGTGCATGCAGGGCCCACACACACCATGTATCTTACTGTTCTCCTATCCAGAGTGAGCAACACCGGACAACTTCCATAAGACAAAAGGTTCTGAAATCACAACCATGACGTCCACAAAGCTCCATCCTGGGTTTCAGCATGGGAAAGGCTGATGACAAACTTGGGAAGTTCCCAAGTTCATGGTTTTTAAAGTGACCTCAGAAGCATGGTGTCCCTTGCAGGAAGCAGCAGCACCTCCACCAGTCAGCAGTCACCTCTGACAAACTGGATGCCAGCAAATGCCTGGTATGGGGCTTTCCCGGTGACCCAGCAGTAAAGAACCCGCCTGCAATGCAGATCTGTGTTTGATCCCTTGGTTGGGAAGATCCCTTGAGGGAGGGAATGGCAACTCGCTCCAGTATTTTTGTCTGGAGAATCCCAGGGACAGAGGAGCCTGGTGGGCTCAACCAGGCTCTTGCAAAGAGTCTGACACGACTGAGTGACTGAACACCCCCCCACAAACACATGCAACTGCCTGGTACAATCCTGATAAAACTCCAGGCACAGAACTCTGGGCCAAGCCAGGATAGACTTTTTTTTTTCTTTAATTTTTTGTTTTTTTTTTTTTTCCAGACAGCCAGATGATTCCAAATTAAGGCATCAGACACTGGTGAGGAAGAGAAATGGTGCTATGTTTAACAGAAAGCACTTAAATGCCACACGTCTCAATAACGTAATATCCCCACAACTGTTTCTGTTTAAAGCTAATAAAAGTAAACACAAGACATCCCCATCCTTTCCTATCAAATTTATTACTTTGAGCGACAAAATGACAAAATGATTAGCAGTTAATAAGGCCTTGGCTTAAAAGATTGACTGACATTGCATTACTCATTTAATTTCCGCTTCTCTGAGCTTTTTTTTCTCTCTTCCTTCCAGCACGGAGGGAATTAATATTATCACATCAAAGGCTTTCCTTTAAATGGGGAGAAAAATCATTTAAAAGGACACAGGCTGTGATTATTCAAACTAGGTTATTTGCGCCTTGTATATATAACAATATCATGGTACAACTTCATCTCACTCAAATTGCTGTCAGTCACTAATAGGAGAAATTTGCTCACATTTTATCAGTGCCGTTGTGCGGCGTCAGGTGGGGGAGGGTCTGAAACGCAGAATCTGATAAGAAGCATATGAACTGAGAGCCAGTCCTGAGCCACGTGACGGAAGACAGATGTCTAGACTAATGCTCAGTATGTGAATCCTTCTCCTCCTGTCTTTCCCCTTTGCCTCTCTCTGCTCTTTGTTTCTCCTCGGTGCACTGCTTTTTCTTAAAGAACTGGACGTCCAGAGATAAGTGGCAACCTCCGTGGGATTCAGGATACAATTAGATGACGCAGCGTTAGCATTCTGCTTCCTTTCCTTCTGAGCCTTGGCAGACCAATTATACCAGGCCTGATTTAATGCCTAAAGACGTATGTCATCTTCCTAGACAATCTCTGTATCCGTGGGTGAAATTAGGAATGACCCAACGCTTGGCCCAAGTACCAGTCACTGATCTATGAGCATCTACGTCTTGATAGATGGAGGGACTACCTTCTCTAACTGCCACCGCGTTAGAGCGTGGAAGACTAACAGCTTGCATGTCAAAGCTTTATTCTTTCTTCCAAGGAAACGAGGGTAGGGAGTTGCTGACCAGTGGGCGGAGGACACTGGGAGGGAGTGTAGGGAAAGCTGACTCCTGTGTAAGATGAAGCATTCATCAGCAAAGTCAAGAGGCAGAACTTGGTTACCAAGCCTCCAGGGGGACTAAACCCAGGGGTCCTGGGCAGGATGGGGAAGGGGGTGACAATCAAGTAAGATCAGAGCAGTGTCCCCACGTCGAAAGGTTGGGAGGAGAGCCTTGTTAATTCAGGAAACTGCAGAGGGAAATTAGTCCACGCCCTGGTGAAAAGCAGGGCTGCAGAGGTACCAGGGAGGTCAATTTCCCCCGGCCGCGCTGGCACACCGACCTCCGACGGGGCACTGCTGTGCAGGGTTCATTAAAATGTCCAACTCCTAGGAAATCTTACAAATTTATAACACTTCCTGCAGATGGGGTCAAGTTCAACGGGCAGGAAAAAGCAGTCACATAGCTCAGGGAATTATTCACGGATTACAATTTCAACAAGTTAGCATTTTTAAGAAAAATTAAGACTGCCATAATTGTCTTTGGGATTATAGTACTAAATCACAGAAATGGACCAAAATTGCTTCCTTTCCGGTGCAGATCCCCATGCTTGATGGGCAGCATGTGGAGAAGATGATGGGTCTTGTGCTGGCAGTAAGGTTTTAACCAGATATTATTCAAATGATGTCTGAGAATGTGATGGAATGCCTGCCATTACCAAGATGGTGGAGACAGTCTTCTGAGTGGTTCTAGGTCTCAGTTTAAAAGGAGATGGATACATGCCCAGTATTATAAGTGCTGGATCATATGGTAATTTTATTTTTAGCTTTTTGAGAAATCACCATATTGTTCCCCATAGTGATACATAGATAAGCTGGAATACTACTCTGTCATAAAAAATGGAAGTGCTGTTTGCAGTGACATGGATGGAACTAGAGATTATTATACTAAACAAAGCAAGTCAGACAGAGAAAGACACTTATCATATGATGTCACCTACATGTGGAATATAAACTATGACACGATGAGCATATTAACAAAACAGCCTCACAGACATAGAGAACAGACTTGTGGTTATCAAGAAAGAGGAGAGTGAGGGGACAGTTGGAGGCATGGGACAGTGGATGCAAATTATGTACATAGGATGGACAGACAATAAGGCCCCGCTGTACAGCCCAGGGGACTGTATTCAGTGTCCCGTGATAAACCAGTCATAAATGAATATGAAAAAGACTATATACACATGTATCTAAAACTGAATCACTTTGCTGTACAACAGAAACTAACACAATGTTGTCAGTTCAGTTCAGTTCATTTGCTCAGTCATGTCCGACTCTTTGCAACCCCATGAACCACAGCATGCCAGGCCTCCCTGTCCATCACCAACTCCTGGAGTTTACCCAAACCCACGTCCATTGAGTTGGTGATGCCACCCAATCATCTCATCCTCTGTCATCCCCTTCTCCTCCTGCCCTCAGTCTTTCCCAGCATCAGGGTGTTTTCAAATGAGTCAGCTCTTCGTATCAGGTGGCCAAAGTATTGGAGCTTCAGCTTCAACATCAGTCTTTCCAGTGAACACCCAGGACTGATCTCCTTTAGGATGGGCTGGCTGGATCTCCTTGCAGTCCAAGGGACTCTCAAGAGTCTTCTCCAACACCACAGTTCAAAAGCATCAATTCTTCGGCGCTCAGCTTTCTCTATAGTTCAACTCTCACATCCATACATGACCACTGCAAAAACCATAGCCTTGACTAGATGGACCTTTGTTGACAAAGAAATGTCTCTGCTTTTTAATATGCTGTCTAGGTTGATCATAACTTTCCTTCCAAGGAGTAAGCGTCTTTTAATTGGATGGCTGCAATCACCATCTGCAGTGTAGATCAACTGTATTGCAATAAAAATTAATAAAAGAGATGGAATTGTGGTATAATTGGATTTTAATGCTAAAACAAGATTTCCTTACATTCTTCTGATTTATTAATATCTCCTGAAAGTCAAAAAATTTCATCTTCTCATGGGAACATATATTTTCCTTTGTGGATCTACCTTCTTTAAGTTTGGGACCACTCTCCCAGGATGTATAAACTCCAAGTAATGATGCTTTTTAAAGGAACACAGTAATTTGTTTAAATATTCTCCTGGCATGCCGATGTCTTGCTCCAGGGTCTTCTACAGTGATTTTCCATGTTAAACACAGGTACTTAACAGGACATCGATAGTCAATCTAGTTTGAGATCAACCCCAGGAGTCACAGGAGAAAGAGGAGACTCTCAGCTCATAAATATTCTGTTCCTGACAACATCCAAAATATATGAGAAACATCTATGACTCAATAGAAAGAAAGGTTAAAGTGTTAGTTGCTGTGTCTGACTCTTTGAGACCCCATGGACAGTAGCCCACCAGGTTCCTCTGTTCATGGAATTTTCCAGGCAAGGATACTAGAGTGGGTTGCCATTTCCTACTCCAGGGGATCTTCCTCACCCAGGGATCAAATCTGTGTCTCTGCCTTACAGGAGGATTCTTTTCTGTCTAAGCCACCAGAAAGTGAAAGTGAAAGGCACTCAGTCGTGTCCGACTCTTTGCAACCCCATGGGCATAGTCCATGGGATTCTCCAGGCCAGAATACTGGAGTGAGTAGCCTTTCCCTTCTCCAGGGGATCTTCCCAACCCAGGGATAAAACTCAGGTCTCCTGCATTGCAGGCAGATTCTTTACCGGCTGAGCCACAAGGGAAGCCCAAGAATACTGGAGTGGATAGCCTATCCTTCTCCAGCTGCTATTCTTGACCCAGGAATTGAACTGGGGTCTCCTGCATTGCAGGCAGATTCTTTACCAACTGAGCTATTAGGGAAGCCAAGCCGCAGGGGAAACCCATAACTCAATAGGAAAAAAAAAAAAACCCAATTAAGACACCTGAATAGATATTTCTCCAAAGAAGGCATACAAATGGCTAAAGGTACATGAAAAGGTGCTCAATATCACTAAGCATCTAGGAAATGAAAGTCAAAACCACAGTGAGATATCAGCTCACAGCACTTAGAGTGGTTATTATTGGGAAGAAAGGACAGCAAAATTCGATGAGGATGTAGAGAAAAAGGAATCAAACACTGTTGGAGGAAATGTAAACTTGTACATCGTATGGGAAATCCTGTGGAGCTTCCTCAAGAAACTGACATTGAAGCTATATATGATCCTGCACATCTGGAGGGATATTTGCCCAAAATAATTACAATCAGGCCCTTGAGGAGGTAAATACACTCCCATGTTCATTGCAGCATTATTCATAATAATGCAATAACTTAGCATCCAGTACTTTGGCCACCTCATGTGAAGAGTTGACTCATTGGAAAAGACCCTGATGCTGGGAGGGATTGGGGGCAGGAGGAGAAGGGGACGACAGAGGATGAAATGGATGGATGGCATCACTGACTCGATGGACGTGAGTTTAGGTGAACTCCGGGAGTTGGCCTGCTGCGGTTCATGGGGTCGCAAAGAGTGGGACACGGCTGAGTGACTGAACTGAACTGAACTGAGAAACAAGGCAAATATCCATCAGCTGATGAATAAAGAAAATGTGGTGTGTTTATGCAGTGGGATATTGTCTTCAAACAGGAAAATGCAAGAATACAGATGGTCCTGGAGGACATTACAGTAAACGAAATAAGCTGGTTCTAGAGGGATAGATACTGACTGATCCTGCTTACATATGGATTCCAAAACAGTGAGACTCAGAAGCTGAGAGCAGGATCCTGGCTGCCAGTGTCTGTTGGAGGGGAGCATGGGCTGCTGGTGTTTGGAGAGTATACATCCCTGTTATGCAAGGTGGTGAGGCTCTAGAGATCTTCTGTACGTTGCACAGCCAGTAGTCAACAGCATTGTGTTACACACTTGTCTTTGTGAAGATGGGAGGTCTGTTAGTTGGCTTGCCACAAAAAAACAGAGCAAACAAAAATGACAAAGGGAAACACAACAATTTTTGGAGGTGATGAATATTTTTATTACCTTGATTGTGGTGACAGTTTCAGGGGTGCGTGCAAATGTCCAAAGTCATCAAATTGTATATTTTAAGTATGTGGAGTGTTTCATGTGTGTATTAGACCTCAATAAAGCTGTTAAATCCCCTTCATGGATCACAGCTTGTCGTGGCAAAGGGCCTTGCGTAACTCAACAAAGCTATGAGCCATACCATGCAGGGCCATGGCAAGGATCTAACAGAAGCAGAAGAGATTAAGAAGAGGTGGCAAGAATACACAGAAGAACTGTACAAGAAAGGTCTAATGAGCCGGATAACCACAATGATGTGGTCACTCACCTAGAGCCTGACCTCCGAGAGTCTGAAGTCAAGTGGGATTTAGGAAGCATTACTAAGAACAAAAATAGTGGAGGTGATGGAATTCCAGCTAAGCTATTTAAAATCCTAAAAAGATGATACTCTTAGAGTGCTGTACTCAATATGTCAGCAAATTTGGAAAACTCAGCAGTGGCCACAGGACTGGAAAAGGTCAGTTTTCCTTCCAATTCCAAAGAAAAGCAGTACCAGACTGTGTACAAATTAGTGTACAATTGTGCTCATTTCACATGCTAGCAAGGTTATGCTCAAAATCCTTCAAGCCAGGCTTCAGCAGTATGTGAACTGAGAACTTCTAGATGTATAAGCTGGATTTACAAAAGGCAGAGGAACCAGAGACAAGTGGCCAACAATTGTTGGATCATGGAGAAAGCAAGGGAGTTCCAGAAAAACAACTACTTCTGCTTCATTGAGTGCTCTTAATCCTCTGACTGTGTGGATCACAACAAACTGGAAAATTCTTAAACAGATGGGAGTACCAGACCACCTTATCTGTCTCCTGAGAAACCTGTATGTGGGATAAAAAGCAATAGTTAGAAACAGACATGGAACAACTAGCTGGTTAAAAACTGGGAAAGCAGGATTACAAAGCAGTATATTTTCACTCTGCTTATTTAACTCATATGCAGAGCTGCTGTGTTAGTCTCTCTGTCATGTCTGACTCTTTGAGGCACCATAGATTGTAGCCCATATGCAGAGTACATCATGTTAAATGCCAGGCTGGATGAGTCCCAGGCTGAAATCAAGATTTCTGGGAGAAATATCAACAACCTCAGATATACAGATGATACCGCTCTAGTGGTAGAAAGTTAAGAGGAACTAAAGAGTCTCTTGATGAAGATGAAAGAGGAAAGTGAAAAAGCTGGCTTAAAACTCAACATTCAGAAAACTAGAATTATGGCATCTGGTCCCATCACTTCATGGCAAATAGAAGGGGAGAAAGTGGAAACAGTGACAGATTTTATTTTCTTGGGCTCCAAAATCACTGCGGATGGTGACTGCAGCCATGAAATTAAAAGACACTTGCTCTTTGGGAGGAAAGCTATGACAAACCTAGACAGCATATTAAAAAGCAGAGACATCACTTTGCTGATAAAGGTCCATCTAGTCAAAACTGGTTTTTCCAATAGTCATGTAAGGATATGAGAGTTGGATCATAAAGAAGTTTGCTCATGGACGAATTGCTGCTTTCGAATTGTGGTATTAGAGAAGACTCTTGAGAGACCCTTGTACTGCAAGGCGATCAAACCAGTCCATCTTAAAGGAAATCAACCCTGAATATTGATTGGAAGGACTGATGCTGAAGTTGAAGCTCCAGTACTTTGGCAA
>NW_011494949.1:2722102-2736840 GCF_000754665.1 Bison bison bison
CAGGCTGCCATTCCCTTCTCCAGGGGACCCCCCCAGCCAGGGATCAAGCCCATCTCTCTTATGGGCCCTGCACTGGCAGGCGCGTTCTTTCCCACTAGTGCCACAAAGAGCTGACTCACTGGAAGAGACACTGATGCTGAGAAAGACCGAAGGCAGAAGGAGGAGAGGGCAGCAGGTGACGAGATGGTTGGGTGGCATCACCAACTCAACGGACATGGTTTGCACAAACTCCAGGGAATGGTTGAGGGCAGAGTAGCCGTGTGCTGTAGCTGGTGGAGTCATGAAGAGTCTGACACGTTGTTACCGACTGAACAACAATAACAACAAAGCTGTTACAGAGGACAAACGTCTTCAGTTCACTTGTGGCTCACGAAATCGTAGTGGTGATTGCAGTTGCTGCTGTTCCTGTTTCAAAGGTGATCAGTTTTTGAGAATCAATAATCCATAATTTTAATTATAATAATTTAAATAATGTTTAACTTCATCATCATGAAAAACATGATATCCAAGCATATATATATATAGACATTTAAAAAATACACCTAAAATCTTGATAAACTGTTGGCTTAGCTTTTATTCCTTAAGATTTCAGACACCTCTATTGACACCTATTAACTATAATATAAATCTTGCATTCTCTCTTGGTTTTTAGTAAGTTCTGTGTTATTGAAGAAACCAGATCTCTGCAAGCCTCCCACCTGTTAAAATAGCAACTTGCAGTCCATGCCCAACATCTGCGTGCAATTTTATAAGGCACAGAATGATGAAGCAATCATAGTTCATGCATAAGAAGAAATAAATGAAAATATAGCATTCGCATTTTGAATAAAAGCGAGTGAAACCTCTTCAATTGATCAAGTCTTAAGGGCCCAGGGGACACTGGCCGAGGCTCCCCGGCCCCACCTCTTGCTCCCCTGGGGGCAGCAGCAGAGGCGGCCTCCTTCCCTCTCCCCACCCCACCCCCACTCAGGCCGAGGGCAGCAGGCTTGAAGGGGCAGTGTTACCAGGCATTGCTCCTGGAAACTGAGAGCGGTTCTAAGGCTGTGAACACCTGGGGCAGGCAGCCTCTTTGCCAAACTCTGAAGAGTAGGATTTCAAAGATAAAGCTTTGAAAAGAAAGACAGCTGCAGGAGAGAGACTCCGGGAGGGCGTCCTGGAGTGTGGTCTGTAAAGGAGGACGGTGAAGTAAGGGAGGCCCTGATCGAGGAGAAAGCAGTGGAGATCTTCCAGCCTGACTGGACCTTGTGTGTGGTTCATCAAGTCGGCTGGAAGGCAAAGCAATGTGGCCGGAAGCACTCTCTTCCAGAGAGTAGAGGCTGGGAAGTCTGATGGGAGAGGTTATCGTCAAGGGTGATAAATCACACATTGCAATCCTTGGCTTAGTGTTTAAAATATTGTTTAAATGAGTGCTGTTTATAGCTGCCGTGTTAGTAGTCTTTGAGGGAATAAGTGGCAGAAGATTAAAAAGAACACGGATTCATAAGGCAAATAATGAGAGAGGGGGTTAATATCTCACGTAATAATTTCTCTAGCTTTCTGGATAGGTCAACTCTTCTAGAAACTCACACCCAGTGACCATAAATCTCCTAGCCTGAGTCATGATAATGGCAAGAGACAGTAGGTAAGAATTGCTGAACAAGTGCAAAATAAAAAAAAATAAAAAAGTTTTGTGGCCAATTAAACACACCCAGCTTTTTGAGCATCACCAGAAACGGTGCGGGAAACCGTTGAGGGTTACTGTGGCCTGGATCTGTTTCCTGGGGGTATCACAAAAGTGTTGATCAAGAATCTTTTTCTCTTACGCCAATTCCACGAGACCTCCTCCCCCTCTTCCATTAGCTGATTTGCTCTCGCCTGCCACCCGGCGAATGCTAATCAACGCTCTCCAGCCGCACAGAGTGGGCTGGCTGGTCCTGCAGCCGTGACTGCTCCCCCCGGACCCACGGGCATTTCTCGGTCTTTTAAGCTGTCAAGTGTGGTCCCTGGGCATCCAATCTGTTAAATGAATTAGCCCTCGAATGTTCTGTGCAGCCTGCCTGCGCTGCTCTGGCATTTTCTAGCATGGGTCCCCATCCATTACCGAGGCGTGGCCGATCCTCACGCCGTAAATCATCAGGACACCGCTGCCCTTTCTCCCTCCAGGCCTGGCAGTCCCCCTGCTCCCCTGCGTTTATGTCAGCACAGCCCTCGAGGAGGCTGTCTGGGGGTCCGTGCTGTGTTTGGGTTTAACTGAATTAATCACGCGTTTCCTTTTTCTCTGCATCTCAGACAGACCTTAGATGCAGAGTGTCTTTACAAGTAGCCTTAAGCTCTAGTATCGGATATTTCAAATACGAGTCCAAAGCCCATAAATGTGTGATGACAACATCTCACATCGGTAAGGGATGCGTTTATTCTCATCACTCACAAGCTAGATGTGCAAAGGCAGGTGCGAAAATAAAAGCTGAGAGAAGATACTGATGAAGGGGTTCTGGTCCCAGACGTCTGGAGAGCCGGCTCACTGGCCTTTTTGCCTTCACCTCTCTCCCATCTGCAGGCTCCAGAGTCCTTTAGCTTGTAATTCCATTGCCACCTCTCCGTGCATTCTCTCGTGAGCCTGTAGGCACTCGCTGACCCCCTGTGCTGTAAATATAAGCACCCTTCATTCTGCGTTCATTCTGGGCCGGTCTCTGCTCCTGGAACTTGATGCACTGACCTGGGCTTCCTGCTAAGCCCCACTCCCCTACCCCTGAGGCAGGCAAGCCTATTCTGCACATTTTACAGATGGCAACACTGAGGCTAGGAGGGGGTCTGAGGCTGATCCAAGGGCTGGAGTGGAAGCTCGCAGCTGGTTACAGAGGCTCCGCCATAAACCCTGTTCACACAGAGAAGATGCCAGAATGAGTTACACGTGGAATGACAACACCCCAGCCAGCTGGCTTGCTGCATCTGTGTTGTTTATAGATGCATCTCTTCACTACCTGTAGCTTGATTCAGGTTCCAAATGCTTTGGTTGTAATCGGACACTATACATCCTTTCCATTCTGTGTTCATTCATTCGCTTGCCATGCATCAATCAGCAACGAGGCCTCAGTTGGGAGTATGGAATGGAAAGAGAATGTTACCCTAAATGCACAGCTACCACCCCTCTGTAGCATGATGTGGTGCAATGTAGGGTCCTGAGCGTCAGTGCAGGATGGCTTGTGGTGAGGGTAGGGGGTGGGGGGTGGAGGGCCGGTCCCTCCTGGGCTGGGGAACCTTGTTCTTGCTTGAAGCAGCAGAAGGAAGCAAGGTTTAGAGAACGGTGGGAGCCCCAGGAGCAAGGCCAGACAGAGCTGTGAAGCCAAGTAATTCACTGCAGCAAGATTCCCATGCTAATCTGTGGGCTGTGATTCTTACACAACCTTTAAGGAAAATATCTATTATGAGTGAAAGAGCCTGTAGGAGGGTCTCTGAAGCTTCCAGATCGACCAGCCTGGAGCTGCCCTGGAGTAAGAGGTGTGGGGCTGCTGATGAAGAAGGAGGGGCCGGACAGAGAGCTTGCCAAGACAGGGAGCCTGGACCCCACACTGTCCAAGGAGGGCTGCGTGTGACTGGATGAAACTTTGCAAGAGGGTCCTCTGAGGACTCAGCAGGGTCTGCATGGAAGGCATACACACGTCATACACACGCACACGAGTATACACACAGGTTCACACGTGTGTGAGTGTGCACACCAGCTGTGAGCACACAGGGGCAAGCACACGTGCATGCACACAGTGGCTCACACCCACGCCACACGAGCACTCGCACATGCAAACCGTCCCAAGCTGGTCACAGGGTGCATGGGACAATGCCCAGAAGAAACTCGGAGCTGCTGCGATTCTGACGTAGAGAAGGTTCCAAGCCCCTCCACTGCTGGGTGTCCCCACGGAAGAGAAGAAGGCGGGCTGCACGTGCATCCCCACCTGCTTCTGGGGTTTCTTGTTTCGCTCCTTCCTGGGGCAGCTGTCCCTCACTGGTGCTGGTTCACTGACCCGACAGCCCACACCTCTGCAACTGGTTCTTTTCTGTCATTTTTATCCGTGTGAAGTTACTGTCCAACTTCACATACCCAGGGCACATAAGCCCTGAAGTAACAAACCCCCGTAAATCGAGAAACAGGAGCGCCAGCTCGACTCCCCCTGGAATGGCTTGTGTCATGCCGGGGCTCTGTGATTGCACCTTGTTTCAAATTCATATGTATTCATTTCATAAAA
Source organism: Bison bison bison (assembly GCF_000754665.1). Lineage (NCBI taxonomy): Eukaryota > Metazoa > Chordata > Mammalia > Artiodactyla > Bovidae > Bison > Bison bison. The sequence goes on from NW_011494949.1 coordinate 2,726,320, forward strand.
ATAGTCTATATTTTATACTGATGAATTTATCAATAGAAAAAAAAGATACTGCACCAAGATATAAAAAATTACCTGCCAAAATCATGATTTATGCCGGTTTTGAGGCTTCTCCTCTATTATTCATGTGCGTAGGACTTTTTCTTTCATCTTGACATTTACTTCACATTATAAAAATGTGCCCCTCTCTGCGATGTCTTCATCTGAGCAGCAGGTAGGCAGGAGTAGACTGAAGTCGGGGCTTCGAGTCTTGACAGCGTCCGTCAGGACGTGGCCCGGCCGAGCAGCCAGCCGTCATGCGGGCAGGTCCCAGAGGTCAGCTGAGCCCCCATGAGGACACAGATCCCCACAGAAGCCCCCAGCTCCTCGGGAAGAAATGATCCAGCTCTTTTCCTGATCGGAAGCAGGGCTGTTTTCAGTTGACTGGAGCATGTTGGCTTGAAAGCTCAAAGGCAGTGTGAAGCCGTTAATATTAAATTGGAAGAATTGAGCACCGAAAAGGAGCTGGCATGAGGGGAAGAAGCAACAAAACCTGGAAAGGGCAGTGTCTATTCCAACTCCTGATTTCCCACGTGAAGCTTCAACGGTGACTCCAAGTTTAAAGACGGGAGGAGGCACACGTGGTGTTGAAAGAGCCCTCCCAGGGCAGGGCAGGGCAGCGAGGCAGGCCGCTGGGCTCCACCTGGAGGGCGGGCAGAGCAGGCAGGGGGCGGTGGAGGGCTGAGAAGGAGATGCCTGGAACGTGGACACAGAGGAGTCCCCGGCGGGTGCAGGCAGAGAAGCGCACGTTCCAAGCGCTGACGGTGCTGTTCTGGCGACCGCAGTCCCCTCCGTCTGATCACAACCACGGCATCTCATCTTCCATATCTGAGCTCTGTCCCCTGATGTCTTTGGGTACCCAGGTAAAACCTCCAACACGCTCGCCTTTGTAGGTAGAATGGGGATAAACCTCAAGCCATGGGCTCCAGTGTGAAGGAAACAGAACTTTCTGCAGACACTGCTCCCATGTCTATCTGGAACCTTCTTTCCATGGGGGTGGCAGAGACTTAAACCTGGATCAGACGCCACCCTCCCTCCTTTGTTGTCTGTGCAGAGGTTTACAGGGACTAAGGCGTGGGTGCTTATCTTGTCCTTGGTGGTCTACCCCTCCCAGGATGGTGTTGGGGGAAAAAACTTGGTCCAAGCAGCTTGTTGTCACCTGCCCTTCCTGCGGTCCCGTCTCCAGATCTCATTCTGTGGCTCCATCCTGGAGGACCCTCTCCATATGTGGCCCAGCTCTGTAAAGAGCCCCATCCTTCCAGAATGAAGTGCGACCATCCTGAGCTCTGGAGTCTTCTTGTTCAGTCTCTAAGTCCTGTCCAACTCTTTGCAACCCCAGGGACTGCAGCACACCAGGCTTCCCCATCCTTCACCAACTCCCAGAGCTTGCTCAAACTCATGTGTATTGAGTAGATGATGCCATCCAACCATCTCATCCTCTGTTGTCCCCTTCTCCTCCTGTTCTCTCAATCTTTCCCAGCATCAGGGTCTTTTCAAATGAGTCAGCTTTTCTCATCAGGTGGCCAAAATATTAGTGTTTCAACTTCAATATCAGTCCTTCCAATGAACATTCAGGACTGATGTCCTTAGGATGGATTGGTTTGATCTCCTTGCAGTCCAAGGGACTCTCAAGAATCTTCTCCAACACCACAGTTCAAAAGCATCAATTCTTTGGTGCTCAGCCTTCTTTTTGTCCAACTCTAACATCCATATGCGACTATGGGAAAAACTATAGCTTTGACTATGACCCTTTGTTGGCAAAATGATGTCTCTGCTTTTTAATATTCGGTCTAGGTTTGTCAAAGCTTTTCTTCAAGAAGCAAACCTCTTTTAATTTCATGGCTGCAGTCACCATCCACAGTGATTATTGGAGCAATCAACTGCACTGCTATCCCATTCAGGGCTAGTTTTATTTTTTATTGTTCTATTTGCATTTCCATTTACTTTATTTTTTCTCCCCAGATTTACTTAGGTATAATCAATGTTTGGAAAACTCCACAGAATTCGTGTAAATAGTTTTGTGAATTTGGATTCACCATCACATCACCATCATTGTATAAGGTAACAGACATATATCCACCACTTCCAAATGTTTCTTTAAGTCTCTTTGTTTTGTTTTATTAATATTTGGGGGACAAGAGTAGATAACAGTAGATCTATGCGACAAACACATTGTAAGTGAAAGATACCTTATTGTTGGCCTTCCCTGGTGACTTAGATCCAAGTTCTATCCCTGAGTCAGGAACATCCTTTGGAGAAGGAAGTGGCTACCCACTCCAGTACTCTTGCCTGGAGAATTCCATGGACAGAGGAGCCTTGTGGGCTACAGTCCATGGGGTCGCAAAGAGTCAGACTTGACTGGGTGTCTAACACTTTGACTTTGACACCTTATTGTTAACCGTGGGCAGAATGTTGCAGGCAGACCTCTGGAAACAGCACACCCTGTGTACTTATGACATCTACCCACAGAGAGCTGCTCCCCTCCTGTGCTCCTCTCTCTCTAGCCCAGGCAGCTGCTACTCTTTTGTCTGCTTCTATACATTGGAAGGAAAGTTATGACCAACCTAGAGAGCATATTCAAAAGCAGAGACATTACTTTGTCAACAAAGGTTCATCTAGTCAAGGCTATGGTTTTTCCTGTGGTCATGTATGATGTGAGAGTTGGACTGTGAAGAAAGCTGAGCACCGAAGAATTGATGCTTTTGAACTGTGGTGTTGGAGAAGACTCTTGAGAGTCCCTTGGACTGCAAGGAGATCCAACCAGTCCATTCTGAAGGAGATCAGCCTTGGGATTTCTTTGGAAGGAATGATGCTAAAGCTGAAACTCCAGTACTTTGGCCATCTCATGCGAAGAGTTAACTCATTGGAAAAGACCCTGATGCTGGGAGGGATTGGGGGCAGGAGGAGAAGGGGACAACAGAGGATGAGATGGCTGGATGGCATCACTGACTCGATGGACGTGAGTTTGGGTAAACTCTGAGAGTTGGTGATGGACATGGAGGCCTGGTGTGCTGCAGTTCATGGGGTTACAAAGAGTTGGACATGACTGAGCGACTGAACTGAACTGAACGGACTGATACATGGGACTACTTTTTATCCAAGGGGAATCATGCTCTGTTTGTCTTGTGTCTGGCTTATTTCACTGAGTGTGATGTCCTCCAGGTTCATCCACCTTGTTGCAAATGGCAGGTTTTCCATCTTTTTAAAGGTTAAATACTGCATTGTTTGTAGAGACTGCAATTTTAAATCAAGTCCTCAGGATGCTGCCTGTCTTGTGTTCTGATGAGAGACTCAAGGTCATGGGTGGCAGACACAAGGATTACAGGATAATGTGATGATCAACACAGTCTACAGGTAAACACAGCTGTGTAAGTCCTCGGTCCAGCATGGGAGCCATGACGCCAACAGAGCTGCAGTTAAAAATAAAAGGAGATGATGATCAAAACATGCCTGAAATATAGACTGCATTCGGGCCCAAACACTCACCATTGTATACTCTTAGGAAGCAGTTTTAGCTCCTGTTTTTTCTGTCCTGTGAACACTCTGGCTATTGCCTTCAAAGGGCTGCCTACAGCCTCACTTATCATGGACTTGGGGTGCAGCTGCACACCCCAGAACCCAGAAACTTCTCCCTTCTCATCAATTCTGGCCAATTAAAGCCAATTTGCCTACTGGAAATCTCACTGTCACATTTGGAATCTGTGATGTTTAAATTTTGTGTCAACTTGATTGGGCTATAGTTCAGTTTTTTTTTTTTTTTAATAAAACACCAGTCCAGGTGTTGCTTCAAAAGTATTTTGTAGACGTAATTAGCTTCTACAATCAGTTGGCTTTAAGTAAGGAGGCCAGCCTTCCTCATGGGGCCTTATCCAATTCCTTGAAGGCTTTAAGAGAAAAGCTGAATTTACCTGAAGAAGAATGAATTCTTCCTCAAGACTGTCCTGGGAAACCCTGCCTGAGCTTCTAGCCTATGGGCTTGCCAGGCCCCACCGCTGCAAGAGTCAAGCCCTTCAAACAAATCTCTTGCAGTCTCCATCTTTGTCTCTGCCATCTGAATCCATATCTACATATATATCTATTTCTATATTTCTCTCCATCTCTACTTTTTTATCATCTGTGTCTACATCTACATCTATATCTGAATTGTGAAATACAATTCATAATTAATGGCAAGACAAGAAAAATGTAAACATGCAAATCTGTCTCCGCCCCTTGGCCTCCTGCCTCCCTGCACTGCACGTCGTCCATCTGCATTAGGCATTGCCCCCACTTCCATATCCGCAGAAATACCTGCTCAGCCACAAAGAACAACGTCCTCCCAGCAACCACAAGACAGTTCCTGAAAAGACAACGTTTCTTCTTGATCTTGTGGGGCCACGATGACCCACCACCTTACCTCTAGATATCTGGATTGTGCCAACAATTTACATCATTTAATGCACAGCCACCTGTCTAAAAAAATCTATACCACTTTGCTTTGACCTCTGTTGGGCAGAAGACTTTATACAGAATTTTCTGAGAGGCAGCTCTCTGATTATAATCATCAATTTGACTCCAATAAAATTTTCCGTTTCTTTTTTAGACTGATTAACTTTTCACCTGCAGTGTCATCCACAGCATCTCCTTTCTCTCTCTGTCTCTCTGCGTGTACCTGCGTCGTCCACACGCCCACACATTGTGTTTCACTCTTCAGCTATATGTACACATCTTGCTGATATTGTTACTTTGAAGAGTCCTGCAAACACAGGGTCTATGACTTGGTTCTACCAAAGATCTAACCCAAACATTTCTGACCATAGGGAGCATCAAAAACTTAGGCCTCCTTTTTTTTTTTTTTTTCATTTATTTCTTGGACATAGAGTGACTTCTCTCCTTTTGCTCTATTTTCTTCATTAACAACAATAAAAAAAATATGTGGCACTATATTACTTTAGCATATGTTATAAATAATAAGTGGGCTTCCCTGCTGGCACTAGTGAAAAGAACCCACCTCCCAATGCAGGAGACACAAGAGACATGGGTTTGATCCCTGGGTCTGGAAGATCCCCTGCAGTGGGGCATGGGGAAGATCCCCTGCAGTGGGGCATGGCAACCCACTCTAGTATTCTTGCCTGGAGAATCCTCATGGACAGAGGAGCCTGGTGGGCTACAGTCCAGAGCATCACCAAGAGGTGGACATGACTGAAGTGACTTAGCACACACACATAATGATATACTTAGCTATGTAGCATTTTCTGTTTATCACACTGCGCTCTATTGCATTATACTGTGTTGGGTGTGTGTGTACACCAACCATCTCTGCCCACAAGAGGACTGGAAGGTGTAGGAGGGTAGGGTTTACCTATTATCTTCTCTGCCACATCCCATCACCTAAACCATTCTTGGTACCTTGTAGCTGCTCAGTGAGTATCTGAAAGCATGCAGATGAGGTTTCAACTCCATTCATGCATATTCACTTGAAGTTCAGATCACATTGCACTGCATAAACTGAAGGAAATAGTTCACAAGCTCTTTGCCTTGATTTATGAGTTGGTACCTTGCTGATAAGTGAAAGTACATCAATCGATACATTGATACAAAACAGCAATGAAAAGGGTCAAAGAGGCACCCCTCTAGGAAAAGGATTGGATCTGCTGGGGCTTTGCACACAGCGAGCATCTCACCGGCCAGGGCCTTCCCGCCTATGCAGGGCTGTGGTGGGGGTGCCCGCCCTGGTCCGGGAGCCTGGGTGAACCCAGATCCTCCAACTACATCTGGGGGCTCCCCTGCTCCATGCCTCTGCTCACCTCCTAAAGGGGGGCAGGACACGGACGGACCTAGAGGCGATCATGCTGAGTGAAGTGAGTCAGAGAAAGGCAGCTATTGCGTGACAACGCTCACAGGTGGGATCCAGAAAAGAAGGGAGTGAAGGGGATGATTCACAGAACAGAAACAGACTCACTGACATAGCAAGCAAGCTTACGCTTACAGAAGGGGCTGGGGAGAGGGATAACTTAGGAGGTTGGGGCTAACATACACATACTACTATGTGTAAAATAAACCAGGACCTAGTTGCACAGAGAACTCTACTCCATATCTTATAATAGTAATCTTCAATGGGAAAGAATCTGAAAAAGATACACACACACACACACACACATATATATATATATAACTGAATCACTTTACTGCCCACCTGGAACTAATCCAACATTGTCAATCAGCTGTGCTCCAATAATTAAATACATAAATAGAACACAGTGGGCTAGCACAGTGCTTGCCTCAGAGCAATGGATGAGGATGAAGAGCTAGCAAGCAGGTGGCCCTGACTCAGCTCTGCCTGACCTGGGTCTGCCGACAGGGGAGCAGGCTCTGCACGCATCAGGAAGGACAAGCCCCTTTCCTCACTGTAACACACCCTCCCTCCCCTACCTCCTGACCTGCAGGACCACCTGTTAGCTGTGGCCCAAACGAGGGCCACAGAACAGGGGATGATTACTTAATAGTCACTAAATCTTAAAACAGCCCTTAATTTTCAATGGATTGCTGTTCATCTTAGTTAGTGGACTAATGTGTTGGATGATGCTCTTTATTCTTTACCCTCAGTGGGTGGATGACCTCTCTATTCTTGAACTGAGAAAGCTTCTGACTTCATAGTTCTCATCCCTGATTCCAGGCTGGACCGCAGTCCTCAGAGGAGCATCTGCTCTGCGTTCAGGACTCTTTTGTTCAGTCGCCAAATGGTGTCCAACCCTTTGTGACCCCATGGACTGCAGCACACCAGGCTTCCCTGTCCTGCACTATTTTCCAGACTTTTCTCAAACTCATGTCCACTGAGTCAGTGATGCCATCCAACCATCTCATCTGCTACCCTCCTCTCTTCCTGCCCTCAATCTTTTCTAGCATCAGAGTCTTTTCCAAAAAGTCAGATCTTCTTATTGGGTGACCAAAGTACACTGTTTGACATCAGTCAGGTACAGAACATGTGATGGATTAGATAGATAGATGATAGATGGTTGGACAATCAGACAGATAGGCCAGCAGACACACAGATGATACACAGATCATAGACTCCTTCCGAGACCGTGGCAGGTCCAGCATCAGTCTTCTGCACTTGCTGAGCTTCATGGACCATGGACATCTCCACTGGGACATGCATCTAGAATCACTGTGACTCTCTATTTTAAAACTGCAAGATGCACTCTTTGGAAATTAATATGATATTGCAATGCATCCTTGAGTCGTGGACAAAGTCAGTCATCACAGCTCTTGTGTTAAAGATGCTGAAGCAAGAACACCCTCCCAGCCCTGCCCATCCCCCACTCCTGGCAGTCAAGGAAGAATCTGTCTCAGACGGTACATTTTTTAAACTTTCAAACAAAGGCACATAAATGCATAACGCTATAATATTCAAATCCTTTTTCCCAGCACAAGCTTGCAAATCTGTTTTCAGGGTGATCTGATATTTGGCTTCTGGAAAGAAATATATAAATAACAAATTGTCTAGGCATAGGTATTTATCTTTTGTCTTGACATAGGCAAAGCGATATTTTTTAAAGTAATAAAAGGACAGACTGAAAGTTGAACTATAAAGATGTGACATTTGAGAAAAGATGCCAAAGGAGTGGGTGACCATAAAAAAATAAGCTGTGTTTTCCAAACTCGAAGAGTTTGCCTCGAGAGACTCTCTGTGGTCAGCTGCTAGAGCTCTGCTGGTTTACATCCACGTGGTGACCTCTGGCCATCCTACCATGGGGCTGGTTGTGTAACTGAAAAGTCTAGCTTGGGGACTGGACACCCTCAAATTGCCAATCAGGCCCCTGCTAGGCAGGGGTGTCTCTCTGCGCGCACAGAGCTGGATTTCACATCGATGCCTCCCGGGTGAGTGCGGAGTCCTGTTTTATCCACAGGGAAATGTGCTACAGGAAAAAGAAGCAGTCTTCCCAAGGGACCTGAGACAGGGCCGTGCAGGTGACATCTCAGAGCAGCCCCTGAGAGGGGCCTCCTCACTGTCTCTGCAGCCTGCAGGGTCACCTTGGGCTCTGAACTCCACAGCGCAGGGCTTTGAAGAGGCCCCTATGTACAGAAACCCTAAACAATTCAGATGGCTTCCCTTGCTAGAGGGTGACAGATGCACACACCCTCCCCTCCAGTCCCGCAATGGCCTTGGGAAGCCAGGCAAGGGAGTCTAGTGTGCAGCCCCACCTAGCTGGCACCATGTTTAAATACCATAACCATCAGTGCCCCCTGGTCAATGGTGGGCTTCCACATGTGGGCATGGGAGAGAGAAAAGAAGACCCCTAGGACTCCTCGTGTGGCCCCCCCATCATCATGCACGTTTCCTGTAGTGGTGGACTCAGGGAGGGCTGAAGGAAGGCCACGCAGGAACCCAGAGAGGAGCAGAGCCCAGAGGTAGTCCGGAGAAGAGGCTGTGCTGGCAAAAATAATTCCGTCTGTTTCTACCGAGATGTGAGTCTTCAAAGACCCTTGACATCCTACCTTACCTTGCTTGGGTCTAAAGCTCCCGTGACCTTAAGTCCGGATTTCCAAGGCCAGGGAGCTAAGGCAGGCAAAGCAGGACATGGTCACCAGGAGGGGCCTTCCCTGTGACGGGGACTCATGGTGACAAGGGGCCGCTGCCCCCAGCACTGCCAACTCCTGGCGTCTCTGCACACACCAGGGCCTCCCGTCTGTGTCCGTCTGTCCACTTCCAGCCTTGAGGGGTCTGCTTATTTAAATATCTTCGTGAAGATGAGATATCAAGGAGTTCTGCCAGCAAACAGACCCTCATGGGCCTTTTCCCCCTTATCCAGCAACAGAGATTCAAGCATGAGCAGAAGTGTCTGAAAAACATTTGTAACGATTTCAAGATCAGGTGCCTTTATTCATGTCATGTTGGAGAAGCTAATGGCCAGGGCAGTGGCCCTGCTTACAAATCCCGCTGCTTTTACTTCCCTGCAAAGTCTTACTTTCTGGTTTAACTGGCAGTCATCTTTGTTTTCGTGGCTTCCCCAGTGGCTTAGACGGTAAAGGATCTGCCTGTGATGCAGGAGACCTGGGTTCCATCCCTGGGTCAGTATGATCCCCTGTGAAAGGGCATGGCAACCCACTCCAGTACTCTTACCTGGAGAATCCCGTGGAGAGAGGAGCCTGGCAGACCACAGCTCGTGGGGTTGCAGAGTCAGTCATGACTGAGCGACTATTCACTTTCTTTCATTGCATTGCAGGCTGTTCCACATTGCCTATGAATGGACGTTTGGGACACTGATGGAAGAAACAGACCGCTGGGCTTCTGTCTCCTCTGCTTGTGCTGTTCTTGCAGAAAGCCCAGCAGTTCTGTCTCCATCAAGAAGGTCAAAGGCTGCAAGGTGGTGAGACTGCCTTCCACAGTCTCTGGCCACCATGGAGACGGGGCTGGAATGTCAGGATATTCCTCCAAGGCTGGCTGGGTTGGGCCCTGGCTGGTGGAGCTGTCAGTCACCTGGAGAACAGAAGAGGTGTGTCCACCCAAGGCTCAGGTGAGACCCAGGAGGCAGGAGAGTCAGCAGCCCTAGGTACAGTGCGGAGGGGAAGACCGCAGGAGGCCTGGAAAGAAGGCTTAGCTCTGCAGGGCCCCGGCAGATGCGCCTTCACCTGCAGGGGTGCTCAGGTGTGCCCTGCAGACTTCTTGGTTCCATTTTGTATGGCTCTAGAAAATTGCCTTAAATGTTTTCCAGGTATTAGCAAATAAAAAAAGCAACTCATCAGCAGGAGAATGGGCTGTTTGGTGAGCAAAAAAGATCCCTACACACTCAGAGGAAACCCCTTCTCAGTGTTACCCCCTTGAAGTTACACAGGCAATTTTAAGACCATGGATCAAAGCCATCGGGCAAAGTTACACTGAAATTCATATCCAAACAGGATGTTTTTAACAAACGGTGCTATGTGTCTTCTAGATGCCAAGCTAAGGACCACCAAGCGCCATCCACCCACCCTTCTCTACTGAATCATCTGTCAGAGGAAAAGCATATCAGAAAACATCATATATTTTAGGAAAACTTTTATTAAAACACCCAGCAGTTAAAAGTGAAAAAAAGAAAGGTAGTCAATTTCCACTGAACTGAAACGACTTCTTTCTCAAGTGTGATAAGACCAGGACCTTTTGCCCAAAACCCTTACAAAGATTTCCAGTTTCCCATTTTCCCAGGAAAGGATTTCTTGCTTTTACTCAGAATTCCTTGGTTTTATTTTGAAAATTTTAAAAAAGGAGGAGAGGATACTTTCTGAATGAGCACCAAGGCGATTTCATTATCGATTCATATGCCACATGCACACTGCCATTTTAAGTGTGCGGGCTCCGTGGCCTTTTCGGCGACAATTCCAGCATCCTTCCCTCCTCTTCCTCTCTCCTGCCCTAAGGTCTCTGTGGTGTGACAAAGGGGAGACAACATCTCCCTCCCCCAGGTACTGGCCCACTCAGCCTGGTGGCGCCCCCGCCCCCGAGGTCCCGGGGAGGCCAGGCTATCA
>NW_011494949.1:2736940-2746534 GCF_000754665.1 Bison bison bison
ATCACTTTCTGCCACAAACAGGGTCACCTCTCGGCCGGTTCTCTCCCGAGCCCCGCTGTTCAGAGTGAAGAAGAAGTTCAGAGCTGTTGAATGATGATAGGGGTGGGGAATTAAAAATAAAAAAAAGAAAGGAAGAAAGAAAGAAAGAAATTAAGTGCCAGCAACAACCACAAAATACAAGGTGGAGCGGGTGTGGGAGAAAATGATTCCTGAAGAATGTGAGAAAGATAAATAGGGTCCGGACTTGGTTTCATTGTCAGGAGCACTCTGGGGTTATTTGAAGCTCTTATTTATGCTCTGTAAGCAGAACAATACTGGAGAAGAAATGATTAAATACCGGCTCTGTGAGCCGCAGACGTCTCATTGTGGCGCTGGGCTCGCCACTGGGTGGTTTTGATAAAGGCAATATGAGTTGATAACTGATACAGTTTGCAGGGAGTCATCTGGGGCTGCTGACAGCTCCAGCCCTTTAATAAAATCATTAGAATGTAAATGTTTTTATTGCGGAATAAAGAGCCTCCAGCGAAGTTGACACCGCTCTCCCTCTGCTGAATGGGAGCGCCGATTAGCATTCAAATGATATCATGATGGGCTGGTTATCTTTATTAAAATTTTTCAAATCGAGTCTTCATTTTGCATGATTGAGTTTTAAACAAATGCAATATCCAGTCGGCTGGCGAGCTGGCCTGAACACTCCTGAAATAATTAAAGTGTTCCTTTTCTTTTTTTTTTAAACATGTGTTTCATAAGAAATGAATTGGATTTGCTATTTTAATATGACAATATCTAGTTAGCTTTGCATAAAAACAGGGATGTTATAGCATAATTATTGAAAGTGTACAGCTTTTAAACATATGTTTCATAAGGCCGAATTCAATTTTCTGAAATATGACAATACCAGTAACTGGGTGAAGTGTGAAATCAAGAGATGGTTGATTATTGAGATCAATCCCACAAAAATCTTCGTCGTGGATGGCAGCCCACTGCGCTCATCTGTGGCGCTTCCAGAAGAAGGAAGTCTCTTTTCCTTGAACAGTTTCACTGTCCGCAGCTCCGATGGAAGGAGGGCCTCTGCATGGACTTTGATCACAGGCTCTTGGTCATGGAGGCACTGATTACCCAGAACAAATGAAACCCTCATTAAGATGAAGAGACTCTTGGGGCTGAGAGCAAAATGGTGCTGCTCATGGTGGGATTCCTCTGTTGATGGAGGCAGGGCAGGTCCGTCTCACTTGACATCTCTGGCCGTCCTTTGCCCTAAGTCTGGGCATCCCTTCTCTACCTGACCATTCTTAAAAGTCATATTGTGCTATGGGTGCTCAGTCACTCAGTCATGTCTGATTTTTTGCAATCCTGTGGATAGTAACCTGCCAGACTCCTCTGTTCATGGGGATTCTCCAGGCAAGACTTCTGGAGTGGGTTGCCATTTCCTTCTCCAAGAGATCTTCCCAACCCAGGGATTGGATTCAGGTCTCCCACATTGCAGACAGATTCTTAACAGTCTGAGCCACCAGGGAAGCCACAAGATTTGTTAGCAAGACAACCATGAGTAGTTCTTGGTTATAAAGAGCCAAGACAAAAAAAAATATTCCTTAAAAGTATGACCCTGGAGTAATCGAATATCTTCTAAAAGGGAGATAGCTACAGAGCTCATCTCCTCTGTGTGTGTATGTGTGTGTATGTGTGTGTATGTGTGTGTGTGTGTATGTGTGTGTGTGTGTGTGTGTGTGTGTGTGTATGCTCAGTTGTGTCTGACTCATTGCGGCCCCATGGACTGTAGCCCACCAGGCTCCTCTGTCCATGGGATTCTCCAGGCAAGAATACTGGAGTGGGTTGACATTTCTACTCTAGGAAATCTCCCCAAACCTGGGGTCGAGTGCACATCTCTGTGTCCCCTGCACTGGTAGGCAGATTATTTACCACTAGCGCCACCTGGGGAACCTCCTCTCCTGTAAGAGAGACCATCTGAAGGCATGCTGTGGGTTGTCTTCAGCATAGCAAGGGGAAAGATAAGAACTTTCCACTTCATGTGAACTGCTTTTGCTATTTTTTTTAAATAAAAACATATATTGAAATAAATGACAACATATTTTGTCAATCTATATTACCATATTAGCAGACTCTGAATTTTGTAATAATATCTTTCTAACCAGGGTATAAATGATGAATGAGATGATTTTATTTAATATGTAAACCCATATTAGTATACCTAATAAGGTCAATATATAAACATGTTAAGAATTTATTAAAATTGACATTAAGTTCTGAATTTGTATATACACAATGACTTAATATTTCTATGTCATAATTTTAGAACAGAATGTTGAACATTCAGGGCAAATCGAAATGACTCTTTTTCTCACAAAATCACTATTATAGAAAAGTCAGGATAGAAAACAATTATTCCAAAAGGTCATAAGGAAAGGTCCACATTTTGGAGCAGGAACTGTCTTAGAGGAAATATTATTTTCTTGGAAAAGGCAGAACCAAGAATGATCCATAATCTCGACTGGAGAACAGCTGGTGTGGTCAGCTGGGGCTTCCCACCTCACAGAGAGAAAGGCAGGGCCCAGAGGAAGAGGATCCCAGAAGAGATGGGATTCAGCAAGTCCTCTGTGGCTGGGCCCTCAGTGAGGATCCCCCAGCTCGTTAGCAAGTCAAATGGAAACTGAGAAATACAGTTCTGATGTGATAAGTGAAAAATGACCTTCCCTCTAAAAGTCTGACTCTGATGGAGGAAGTAGAAATTGAAGCAGCAGGCAGCACTTCAAAATAGGCTGCAGAGGGGTTGCAAAACAGATAAACTCTAATAAAACAGTGTAACACCCATCAGGGATCATCTGGACTGAAAGTCCTTAACCCCAGAGCACTCAGACCCCATGTTCTAGTGTCTGACCATAAAGTGATAAACAAGTAATTCCACTTGGACTTCAGTTCAGTTCAGTCACTCAGTCGTGTCCAACTCTTTGAGACCCCATGGACTGCAGCACGCCAGGCCTCCCTGTCCATCACCAACTCCCAGAGTCTACCCAAACTCATGTCCATTGAGTTGGTGATGCCATCCAACCATCTCGTCCTCTGTCGTCCCCTTCTCCTCCCACCTTCAGTCTTTCCCAGCATCAGGGTCTTTTCGAATGAGTCAGCTCTTCACATCAGGTGGACAAAGTATTGGAGCTTTAGCTTCAGCATCAGTCCTTCCAGTGAACACTCAGGACACTGGGACTTGTTTTCTAAAATAAGACCAGTGACAGTATCCACAATACCTAAGCTTACAGATTCTGAGCCTTCCTTGCCAAAATACCCCCATGAGGAACTCTGGTTCTTCAAGCCTCACATGCAGCCTTTTCTAAAACCTCCTTCTAGCTCTGTGCATATGCCCTGAACATTCAGAGAAAATCAAAATGACTCTTTTTCTCACCAAATCACTATCACAGAAAAGTCAGGATAGAAAACAATTGAAACACGTATAATATCATATATGAAATGAATCGCCAGTCCAGGTTCGATGCATGATACTGGATGCTTGGGGCTGGTGCACTGAGATGACCCAGAGGGATGGTACGGGGAGGGAGGAGGGAGGGGGGTTCGGGATGGGGAACACGTGTATACCTGTGGTGGATTCATGTTGATGTGTGGCAAAACCAATACAATATTGTAAAGTAATTAACCTCCAATTAAAATAAATACACTTATATTAAAAAAAAAAACACAATTATTCCGAAAGGTAACATACCAATGGTAATTCACTATAGGGGGTCTTTGACTCAAGACCACTGGTGTATGTATGGATCTTATTTTAGGAATCTTGATTCTTTCCATTTACTCAGAGTTTTAGGGGAGCAAATATCCACAAAAAACTGGAATTTAGAAAGCTTCCTCTGATCCATGGGCAAAGAGAATCAGGCATGCCACTGTGCTCCTATAGTACCCTGGCTACTAGGGCCCAAGAAGTAGTGACTCAGTCCCACACACCTGGCATTCGGAGGGCCATGTGCCTGGCATCAGGAGAAAGCTAGAGGACCAAGAAAGAGACCCAGGAAAGAAAATTTCCTCCAACAGAAAAGAGGTGCTTGTTCCCTTCAGATTTTTTTTTTTGCCTTGAAGTACAGTATGCAGGATCTTTGCCCCCTGACCAGGAATTGAACCCATGTACCCTGCATTGTGAATGAATAGTCTTAACGACTGGACTGCCAGGGAAGTCCCTCTCAGACTATGTTATTCCTTCAAAGGTGAAGGTATCTAGAAAGGATTCACTGTGGTTAACCTGACAACAGAAATCTGAGCCCGCCGTCATCCATGGGTGTGACTTTCTCACGCAATGCTGTGGCTGTGGGCACTGTTCCAGGATCACAAGCTCCCTCCTCTGGAGGTGCCAGAGGAATGGGCAACAGGTCAACTGGCTGAGTCAGAAGGACCATTACGATTCTGGTCAGCAGAGTCTGTGATCATTTTAAACAGTGTCTCCAAATGTTGTTCGTTTCGTGTTTTATTTAAGGGGATGCTGGTGGTTTGATATCTTCTTTACCCTGAGAATGGAAGGATTGGAAGCCACACAAGTGGGCACCTGGCCCTTGAAGGTGGACCTTGAAGGGAGAGGGAATTTATGTGCTTCTGAGCTGGAGGAAAGGCAATCCAGAACTCATTGCAACGTCTCATTTTATTTGTATTTCTTCTGTTAACACACATGATAACCATACATTTGAGGCTAAAAATCAGGAGGTACAGCCATGTACATGATGTATGCACCCCACCCCATTTCCAGGTCTCACAAAAAAGATTCTAATGAGAAAGGCCCATTTCTTCTACCTGAGCCCCAGACGGCCTCCAAACGAGTGTCAGATTTTCCATCTTGATGTCATCAGATGTGGGCAGTCTCAGTAGTGACAACGCTAGACAAACTGTCAGGGGAAGGAGGAAGGGATATTTTTTTTCCCTCTCTAGCAGCTGGACTTAAAAAAGAAGACAGGCATGAAATTTGTGGGTAGATCTGTTTCAACAATGGCAAGAACTACCAATTGTGTAATCCAATTTCAACAGGGGATTTCTCTTTATCTTAATAACTAGTGAAATGGGTGGACTTCAAATTTCATTTCACTTTGGAAACACGCCTGACGTTTTGGAGATGTTTATCCCAAACTCAGCCAGCTATATAAACCTCTCCAGGCCCTAAGATCTTTCTGGGAATTGCACCAAAGCAGATTTTTTTTTTTTTTTTTTGGTGAGATTTCTAATACTTCCGGCTTCTGGAACAGTCTCCCTCCTAATCCTTCAGTAATTCAGCCTCTAATCCAGACCAGAAGAAAGAATACAGACCATTCTGGAAAACAAAAATAATGAACCTGTAAGAACCTGTGTCTAAAGTCCAGATAAAGTTTTGAGGAAGTTCTGTCTATAAATCCCACATCTCTTTCTAAACTTCAGTGAAATCCTTTTCCCAGTGTCTCTGGGCTTAAGCCTCACAGTATTAGGAAAAGGATATGTCCCAACATGGCCAGATTCTTCAGGAAAAAAGGAAGGCTCGACTGAGCGACTAATCTGATCTGATCTGATGAATAAGCATGAATCTTTACATTCAGGTTGCTATTTTTGCAAAGTGTTTCTTCATCTTCTGCCATCTTTTCCAGTTCCGGAGATGAGTGTTCTATCCAGCTTTCCCGGTTCCCCCGGGAAGTTCACTTTGTCACGTGGAAAGGAATATTAAAAACATATTCTGCATGTCAGTCATTTCTCATGACAGGTTTCATGAGAATTTCAGGTTTCTTTGCCAGAACTGCGCTTAATTTCGAGGTGTTTTCAAGTCTTCGCTGACTTAATTGTGTCCAAAGGCATAAGAATGTTGAAAGTGCAAAGTTGTACAAGTACCAGTGAGGCTGGAGTTTACGTAATTGGAAGCAGGAAGGAAACTGACGGTCCCACAGGACAGGGGTGGATCACTGGGCAACAAGAACAGATCTGAAGGCCAGGCTTGGAGAATGTGAGGCTGTGCCATCCACCAGATGCTGCGGGAAATGGAGGGGTGTGGACAGAGCCGCCCTCGTCACCCCTAGTCAGTTCTGGGAGCCCAGACTATTGAGGGCTATTCTATCCACCTTGTTTCTAGGAGTTGTGGGCTTCCCAGTTGGCACCAGTGGTAAAGAACCTGCCTGCCAGTGCAGGAGACATAACAGATGCAGGTTTGATCTCAGGGGTTGGGAAGATCCCCTGGAGAAGGGAATGGCTACTCACTCCAGTATTCTTGCCTAGAGAATCCATGGACAGAGGAGACTGACAGGCTATGGGGCTGCAGAGAGTCAGACACAACTGAAGCAACTTTGCCCAGAATCCTGGGAGCTGCCAGGGGCCCTGGGGAAGGTCACAGGAGGTCTCCAGGGAGATGAAGCTGGATCGCCTCGGGGAAGCATCCTCCAGGAGGAGAGGCTTAGCTCCAATAAATTCTGACCAGGTGACATTAACAACAGGGCATCTAGGAAGTAGCCTGATACCTTCCCAGTCACGCTGGACCTGCAAAAAAATGCAGTAGACACACACACACATGTCCACATGTACCCATACAAACGGACTCAAGAAAGGCCTCTGAGTCACCTAAGTTTAAGAAGAGGTGCCTGAAAATTTGAAGTCTGGCTACTCTTGTTCAGTTGCTCAGTCAAGTCTGACTCTTTGTGGCCCCATGGACTGCAGCATATCAGGCTTCCAAGTCCTTCACCATCTCCCAGCGTTTGCTCAAACTCATGTCCGTAGAGTCGATGACGCCATTCAACCATCTCATCCTGTCACCCCCTTCTCCTCCTGTGAGTCTGGAATGCTTATATATAACAGAAAACTCACCATTTTAATCATTTGGTAGCATCAAGTGTATCCTCATGATCATGCAGCTATCACCACGCTCCCCAACCTCTTTGTCTTGCAAAACTGAATCTCTGTCCCCACTAAACGCTAACTCCTCACCCCTGATGCCACAGCCCATGGGGTCCACCTTCTACTTTCCGTCTCTGAATCAGACAACTCTGAGGACCTCACATGGGTGGCATCATGTAGTATTTGTCCTTTTGTGTCCACCTTCCTTCATTTAGTGTAATATTTTCAAGGCTCACTCATATTGCAATATACCTAAGAGATTCATTCCCTTTTAAGGCTGAATAATATCCCAACCCTGAATATTCATTGGAAGGACTAATGCTGAAGCCGAAACTCTAATACTTTGGCCACCTGATGCAAAGAACTGACTCATTGGAAAAGACCCTGATACTGGGAAAGATTGAGGGCAGGAGGAGAAGAGGGTGACAGAGGATTATGAGATGGTTGGATGGCATCACTGACTCAATGGACATGAGTTTGAGCAAACTCTGGGAGATAGTGAAGGACAGGGAAGCCTGGTGTGCTGGAGTCCATGGAGTTGGATGCCAACTCCTAAGAGCTGGACCCAAGTTAATGACTGAAAAACAAAAACAATATTCTACTGTACGTACATAGCACAATTTGGAACCACTCATCTGTCAGTGGATGCCTGGGTTACTTCCACACGGGGCTATGCTGAGTAATGCAGCTGTGACCACAAAGCTTTACACCCACAGCAAATGTTTGGGCTTACCTCCCTATCCAGGCTCCTCACCTCCCTCTAAGAGGATACCACATCCTGAAGTCACTTGACACCTTTCTCAATAACTTATTGAAATTGTCAACTTATGTATGTATCCATCAATTTGCATAATATTTTGTGTACTTTCAAACAAGCAATCTATTTCCAGTTTTCCACAAGATTCAGTACGCACATACTTGTGTTTTAAACAATGAGAAGGCGGAAAAGAAAACCAGTATTTTAGCAAAATTTAGTTGAGTTGAGGTATGATTTCTACTAATGGTGCCCATAATTATTTTTGTTTTTATTTTAATTTCCTCCAACGATCTTTTTTGGTACCAGGGACATAGTAAACTTGAAATTAATTGTGAATAGAAGTTTTCAAAGTATCTTTTCTTTTCTTTTTTTTTGCAGATCGAGGGTTTCATGCTGAACCAGGCTCTTTAAGAAGGAAGGCATCAGGGTGGCAGGCTGTGAAGACACCCCATTTCAGTTACCGAGATCCTCGCTGCAATCAGAGATCTGAGGCTGAACTCTGCAGGGCTTTCTCTCTCACACATCAACCCATCTGCAGGCTGGGTGTCTGTGGGTTGGCTGTCCAGACACTCCCTGGGTCAGGTGGGCAGTGCCTGTACCATGAGGCAGCCCTGGACTGGGCATCCCGCAGGCAGGTGGGGGAGCAAGACAGGGCAGCCGTGTCAGGGGCTTGGCTCCTCCAAGGAGGCCACAGTGCTGCTGGAGACCGCACGTAGATGGTCACCGTCCAGCCACAGGTCACAGCGAGGCCCAGCCTGGGTGGGGCAAGGAAGCTGTGCTCTTGCCCAGCCATAATCCTGGAGGAAATGGGGGTGGGGGTCGGGCTCAGGAAGGGGGAACAGACAGGGAAAGTGGGACCCGGGACTCCTCCCACCCAGGGAGCCTCCTCCAGTCACACCTGTGGTCTGCGGTGTGTTTGAGCTTCCTGCAGGTTTGGGTTTCTCCAGAGCAGCCCGTGCTCTGCTGTGTGCCAGTGCTTTCAGAGGACTCCCGGATTCCCAGCTTCCATTTATCCTTTCCCTTTTGCTCTCCTTTTTCCTGTCCTTTTTGTGGTTCTCCTGGTTCAGTAAGGTCCCCGAATGATATATGGATAAGTCAAGGGATGTGTATGTCGCATCAGGACAGCGGAAGCCCGATGGTTCTTCCTTGCCATGCTTGGTCAATTTGACCCTGGGAAAAGTCACACAAACAGCCCTCCAAGGACGGCCCCTTGGACACTGGATGTCCAGGAGCCTTATGAGATTCTGGTCCAGAGGTCAAAGAGAAGAACCAGGCCTACTGAGTCATGGTTGCAGACACAAGGACACTCGGTCCACACCCAGGTCAGTTACAAATAGAGCCAACTCTGCCTGACCCCACCCAAAGAGCCGTTCACTGTCCCTAAAATTCTGCTTCCCAGAAAAAGCCTGCCCTGTCAAGCACCGAACACAACAACATGTGAGCGAGAAAGAAGAGTTTGCTGTTTCATGTTAAAAGGGGCAGATATTCTACTTTTGATTCAGAAAGGAAATGTGCTGAGGGCGAAGTCAGAGTGCAGCTGAAGCAAAGCCTGGGGACAGCTTACGGGATGGGATTTGAGCGCGGCTGGAGAATGGAAACAGATGTTGTGCTTCACGAAGGAGGAAAGAAAAAAAAAACGGGCTTGCATTTTGGGTCAAAGCGGCAGCAGGCTAACACCTGGATGGAGGATCTCCAAAAGAAAATGTGCCATTGTGTCTGAACCTGGGAAGGATGCAGCGAGGGGAAAAGATGGCTGATGGTCGCCCAGGGTAACAGGATGCAGGAAAGCCCCGCCCAGTTCCGAGTGGAAGAAAGGACCACGGGCAGCTCCACGCTGTCGCCTGTGATGGGAAGACACATGGGATGAGAGGACCATGGCGGGGCAGCTGGGATGCCCGGTGCATATTTTTTTTAATGCCTGGAGATCCTGGAACATGAACATCCCACTCTCTACCCCACCCGCCAGACCCCAATCTCCAGCC
>NW_011494949.1:2746634-2760888 GCF_000754665.1 Bison bison bison
CTTGGGCAAGTCAAGCGGCAATTTCTTTTTCAAGTTTGAAAGCTGCTTTGCCTTCACTCATCTGTCACTGCTGTCATCAGGCTCCGAGTGTTTCACCTGCAGCTTGCAATGTGCTGACTCAGGGCCTTTGATCCCAGGCACGTCAAAAGGAGCTTGATCCCGAGAGTAATTTTGCAAAGAAAAGTGTCCCGGGGGAAAGGTTGAGGCTATGCCTCTGTTCTTAACCCGGCTTTCAGAAGGAATTAGAAGCCGGTGCTCCCACTTAGTGTGCCTCTCGGGGGGAAAGAATCCCTTCTGATATCTGAGCAGGATGCAGCGGATGCTTCGGAGATGAACTGGAGCGTCACCACGTGGCTGCCAGAGACGCAGCCTGAGTGGCCCAGATGGTGAGCAGATCAGAGCCATCTTCCGGTCTCTCCGTCCATGGCTGCATTTCCTGTGCATCTCTGCCGCCCATCAGTGGGTAGAACTCTTTCTCGAGTGGTGTCTTGGCACGTGGGAGTGAGGTTGAGGCTCTTTGGAGGCCCCTGTTGGCTTTGTGTAAGGCGTGTGAAGCCTTTGCCTGCAAAGCTCTCAGTGGCTGCCTTTGTCCTGCTGGTGTGGAAAGAACCTGTTCTCCATGAAATAAACAAGGGTGATCAAAGCCGGGAGAAGCGAGGCATCTGCCTCCGTTTTGCTCTGCCTCTGCAGGGGGTAACTGAAGACCACCCCAGTACTCTTTCTTGGGAAGCCACATGGACAGAGGAGCCTGGTGGGCTACAGCCCACGGGGCTACGAAGAGTTGGACACAACTTAGTGCCTAGACAATGACAGCAGCAATCGAAGGGTACACATCCCTCAGCTGCGAGGAGAAAGGTCATCTTTCCATCTCTCCCCAGCAGCCCTTGTCAGCTCCTAGCCCAGGGTACCCCATCCCCATAGATAGGAAAATCCTGGGAACCGCTTGGCAGTGCTGACCCCCACCCCCAGCAGAACTGACTTGCTCCTGCAGCCCAGGATCCAGGCCTCATCTAGGCAGCATCCATCACTCAGGAAGGGATCTCAAGGGGTTAGCAGTCATTCTGGACATCAGTTCAACCACATTCTCCATTCTTGTACTGGAAACAATAACAAAATGCTCGTGTTGTATCAGCCATGATGACGGAAGCACTTTTTCCCATTTTCTGTATCAAGTCTGGACTCTTCCACGTGGTTCTAGGTTAAAACAGCCATCTGACACATTGGTTGCTGTTGTTCAGTTACTAAGTCATGTGTTCGACTGGTTTTGTTCTTCATTATCTCCTGGAGTTTGCTTAAACTCATGTTCATTGAGTCGGTGACGCTATCTGTCTCATCCTCTGTCGTCCCCTTCTCCTCCTGCCCTCAATCTTTCCCAGCATCAGGGTCTTTCCCAATGAGTCGACTCTTCACATCAGGTGGCCAAAGTATTGGAGCTTCAGTTTCAGTACCCCAGTTCTTCCAATGAATATTCAGGACCGATTTCCTTTAGGATTGACTGGTTTGATCTCCTTGCGGTCCAGGGGACTTTCAAGAGTCTTCATTTGAAAGCATCAATTCTTTGGCCCTCAACCTTTTTTATGGTCCAAGTCTCACATCCACAAATGACTACTGGAAAAAACATAGCTTTGACTATATGGATCTTTGTTAGCAAAGTGATGTCTCTGCTTTTAATATGCTGATAGGGAAGCCTGGTGTGCTGCAGTCCACAAAGAGTTGGACATGACTAAGCTACTATACTGAACAGAACTAGGTTTTCATAGCTTATCTAAGAGCACACTGGTACTCTTAGATAAATCATCTCAGATATCTGAACAACCTAACACATTGAATTTGACTGAAACAAAGAACTGGCTTGCAGCGGGATGGATGGGATCCCAGTATAAATCCGTGGGCCCAGGGACTAAGGCAGACAGCCCCGTGCAGGACAGCTGACGACTCGCTATGAGATAGACCAGCTCTGGATGCTTCTGTTGGGCCAGCCATGACTCAAAGGCAGCTGCAGTGGTTTTGTGAATGAGGAAAGTGGGCTTAGAGTCTGAGATTCAAGTCCAGACCCACCAGGGTCCAGAAAAAGAGCTAGAGTGTCACCAGCTCCCTGGAGACAATTGCCTGTGTTAGTCTTAAAGACAAAAGGCTGACAGCCTTTCAGGATTAAGTCCGGGCACACTTGCAGCTGTGACTGCCTCCCCATTCTCTCTAACTCAGGTCCCCCCGAAACATATGGGGTACCTGCTAGGAGGAAACGAGGGAAGGGAATGTGCCCTGAGAGGCGTGTGGCCCTGGCAGAAGATTCTGGAAAGAGTGGCCACCAGCCCCCGAGAGCCTGGCCCTGGCCTCACCAGCTCCCACTGTGTCTGCAGGCCACATACCCTCAGCTCCCTGCCTCCCGGGCCCACGGGCCTGGGAGCCCAAGCCTCTCCCAAAACACAGGGGCCAAACCCTGATTATTTTAACCATTAGCCCCAGAGTGTCGGAACACACATTTCATAACAAATAAAATGGTTTAAGATTTAGGGGCTCAAAGTTTTTCTCTCATCAGTTCTTGCAAATCCCAAGCTGTTGCAGATGCAAGGCTCTCAAGAGGGTTCCTTTGACTTAATAACCTTCTGTTTCAGTGGCTTTGCTGACCCCACACTGTATCCCGTTAATTCTCATCCCAACTCCTCTCTTCCTTCCACATGAGGCTGCCTGAGTAGCACCTGGCTGGGGGGAGGTGGGTGCGTGGGTCTTTAGGCTTCACCAACACCGAGAAGAGACAGGGAGCCTTCAAGGGCGAAGCTGACCAAAGACGAACGCTCCCGGTGTCTGGATCCTCCCGCAGAAACAAGGAGCCCCGGTTCTCCCTGGGGTCGCGTGGGTACCACTCACAAGCAGAGCACGAGACCCGCTCCTGGCGGGCCTCGGGTAGCTGGGCTTGGCCACACTCGGTATCTGGTGACCTGCGGGGAAGTGCTCATTTGACCCGAGTCAGGAGTGGCCACAGGAACCCAAGACAAAGAGGAAGGTAAATTGGCAGCCAAACAGCGCAACAGAGCCGCTCGCAGCGCTCAAGGGGACTCCAGGGACCAGCCAATCCGAGCGAGAAGAATGGCGCCACTCGGAGCGCCGCAAGATTAATCACCGCGCAATGCAGATGCAGTGCGTTAGGTGAGAAGATAAATGTCTAAAAAGCTGTGTCAAAACCCATGGTGTGGCCCGCACGGCACTTCAGGGTCAGTAATTGAACTTCACTCTAATTATCCTGGGGAGATAATATTAACTTACAGGCGGGCGCGAGCCGGCGAGCCCATAACTCATCACTGGCTGGGCGGCTCATCGCATTGTGTTATTGAAATATGATGGCTCCATTTTTATCCTGTCATAATGACAACTGATGCGCTTATTTCCTTCCTCTGCGCCTCTAGGGGATGATGAAATAGTAAGCAAACATTCCTTCTGGTGAAGGAGCGGCACTTTATCACGCTGGCCTCAGCTCTGAAAAAGCACTTGCGGACTCAGAACCGATTTCCCCGGAGCAGGAGCTGCCCCTGGGTCGGTCCCCTTGCAAGCCCTGGGGGTTGGGGGGGTGGGTACCACTCTCAGCCACCTTGGCTTCCCTCTCCACTCCAAAGCGTGACTCTCTTACTCATTTCTGGGAATTCTGAAGCATCCAGGCCTCTTTAATTTACGGGTGTTGCAGGGTGGAGTGTTTGGGGAGGAGCAGAGATTTATTAAAAACGGGACTCGATATTATTGCTCTGTTTACCCGTCAGGCTTCAGAAGTCAACGTCCCCACCCCCCTCTGTATTTGCCACTTTTTTTTTTTTTTAATTTGTTCCCCTTGGTGATATCTTATTTTCGTTTGCTTCATAGAGTTGGGCTTGCATCCTGGGACGTGTTCTTCATCAGTGACAAAGGCAGGGATAAAGCCCTCTGCCTCAAACTTTAAGATAAAGTCCCACAAAATTCCAAGGAAACAGTGCTTTTCTGGTTTATTTGGAATAAGGCTGAAAGTATATTTTAGCAAATTTGGAAGAGGGGAAATCCATTCTAAAATTCAGAAGTGTTGAGAAGTGGGAGAAACCAGAAGCTCCCTCCTTGGCTCTGGGGAAAGTTGAGGGTAGCTAAGAGTCCGTGGAGACTGACCCCTAAAGAGACGCGTGAGCCGACATTCAGCTCTAATTAGGAAACATACGTGGGTTGGGGCGGCAGGGGCCTTGGTGGAGAGGCTGCTGGGAAGACGAGGTGCTGGGAGAGACATGGTGGCCCGGCCTCTTTGCAAAGCTGTTCACAAGTAGGAAATTCACGGGGATTTTCTTTCTCAGGGAGATGCTGGTAAATCAAGGCTTTCAGAAGCCCTCCGCCCTCCTTCTGGGGAAGTTTATCCACAGTTCCACTGTTTGCTATTTTAATTGAGAACAGAAAGCCAGTGCAGAAATCAGGATCTCAGGGCAAAAAGGAGGTTTGTCTAAACTCATCTCCACTTGATCCTTACCTGCTGCCCCCTGGAGCAGTGGCGGGGCTCCTCGGGGAGCAGGGTCTGGCCTGCTGCCATTGGTCGAACAGAGGTGGGACTCTCCCCAGGGACCTCTCCCTTGGGGACACGTTTGCTGCCATTGTTTGGTCTTAAAAAGAGACTGCGAGAAAGCTCTTGATGAGGAGAAAATGCAGTTCCATACCGATCGCAGTGCTTTAGTTTCTGTCTTGTGGATCCTAGCCCGGGGTTGCAGGGTGGGGGTGTGAGTGGACTATACAAGATTGAGGGGGCTTTTTTTAAGAGAATTCCCAGGCCAGACCAAGCCGGACGCTGCCCGTGTATTTAGAGCTGCTGGGAAGGCAGCATGAGCTCACTGACATCGAAAGCTGCTTGGACCCTGGAAGGCATCCATCAGGTTTCATGGTCACTGCAGAAAGAGGCTCTCTGCGCTCCATCATTCCTGTTCCTGGAGTACATGGTCAGAAGGACATCGTTCAGTCACAGTCACCGCGTGTCGGCTTTCACGGGGATGAAAGACTTTCCATGTGTTCCTCTTTGGGTTTTCTGGTCAGCCATCACCTTAGCACAGGGATGAACACACAGAGCAGGGAACCTGGGAGCTGCAGGTGAGACCTGCCAGAAGCTCTAGGCTTCATCCCAGAAAGCAGACGCAAATGCTGGTAGTAACACGGACGGCAGGCTCAGATCAAGAGTCCACGTGCGGATCAGAGAGGCACATCTTTCTGTGAAGGAACAGAAGCCTGGGGGTGAGGGGGCATTTATAACCTGGGTCCATGGCTCCACCCAGGCTGTGGGATTTTGCTTGACATTTGAGTATCAACACTAAGGGAACAGCACTTGAACAAATCTACTCACAGGAACTGTCAATTCCACTTAAGCAGCCCAAAGTTATCCCAAATTCTGTTGACTTAAAGTCGCCTTCCCAGTCTCTTAAAGATTATTTTAAAGCATCCGCTTTCTTTAGCGATGTCTCAGGCAGCCAGGAAGACAAAACAGCTCTTTAAAAAGACATCAGGTCCGCATTTACATGAAAGATCATGACAGCCGGGTAAAGCACAACTGTCTGTAAAGCGTTATATATTTTAAAGGTCCTCATAATTTATGTTTCAAAATTTTCTTCCCGCACATTTGCAGTGTATAATGGAAGTTTCCTGTGATGTTTCTAAAGGAGCAGCTCTGATCTGCCAGCTAAATGGTATGCAGTGTTCTATAAATTCCGGTCTGAAATTGGCTCTAATGTGCAAGCATTTCTGAGACAGATTTTTCTCCAAGAAAAACTGAAAGGAAATGTGCAAAGGTATAATCTGTTACGACTGTGTTAAGGATGTGCCTGGAACATTTTTACTCTTGGAGTACTCGGGATAGCAGATAGGAGGACATTTATTTGGCAGTTTATTCTATTAAGTATAGACTTTTTATTTTTAGTTTATATATACTTTAGCCAATGACTTCAGGCTACTTAGTGGGTCATATCGGGCAGTTTGTAACTTAAAATTTTGTTCAAGAAGGGGGTGGCAGAGGATGAGATGGTTAGATAGCATCACTGACTCAATGGATATGAGTCTGAGCAAACTCCAGGAGATAGTGAAGGACAGGGAAGCAACGCACGCTGCAGTCCTTTGGGTTGCCAAGAGTCGGGCGCGACTTGGTGACTAAAGAACAGCAGCAACTAACTGTTAACTGAGATCACGTCCCTGCTCATGTCCTGCCTCCGTCACTGTAGCTGAGGTCAGATCACTGGGGTAAGGGTGTGCTTCAGCCCCCTTGCAGATAAACACGACCAGGTGGCTAAGTTCCGATGCATAGAGTCGGCGTTGTGCGGCAGCTCTGGGGACTGTCCTTCATGAAGGGGGCTTACGTCCTCCGCATCTCCTACCTCTTGCTTCCTGCTTGCCCCTCGGAGTGATATGACCACAAGCGTGCCTTCCAGAAATCACGGTGGGCCCAGCCCAGGGCACAAAGGGACTGCCAAGGCCTGCTGTGTACCGTTACCACGCAAGCGTTTGTGGATATCATTTCTTTATCCGGTCCTCTGCCGAGAGGCACTTAGGCTGATCCCACATCTCGGGTCCTGTAAATAAGGCTGCGATAAACATGGGAGTACCATATCTATGTCTTTGAGATCAGGGTTTCATTTCCTTTGGACATAGACCCAGAAGTGGGATAAGTTAGACACAATCAATGTAACCAGTATGGAGAGGGAAGGGAGAGGGCTATAAAGGGGCGGGGGAATAAGAGTTACAAGCTCTTAGGTATGAAATTAGCTCAGCTGGAATTCCATCACCTCCACTATCAAATCCAGGAGACAGTGAAGAGCAGGGGAGCCTGGTATGTTGTAGTTCCTGTGATCACAAAGAGTCAGACATGACTTAGCCACTGAACCACAACGTAAACAACAAGATATAACATAAGTTTCAAAGATACATTATACAACATGGGGAACGCAGCTAATATTTCGTAAGGACTGACTGCAAATGGACTATAAACTTCAAACATATAAATCACTATAGTGTACACTTGTAACTTGTAAAATATTGTATAGAAACTATACTTCAACTAAAAATTTTAAAAAGAGAAAGTTAATAAATTAACCTATACATTTTTTTTAAGTGCAGAACCCAAATTCCCCCAGTCTAAAGAAACTGATCGTTAAGCGTGATGTGCCTTCCTTGACCTGGACAGGCTTCAGGAGGCAGTGCGGTCCCCAGCTGAGCTCCTGACAGGTCCAGGTAACATCCGAGATGTGTGCGTAAGACGCCAGCAGCCTCGCCTGTCTCCAGCAGGAATATCACACTGTGTTCTACAACGCTCTTTCCCATCTTCGTGATGCCGCCTACAACGGATTATTTTCTTCCCATGTTTCTCCCATTGAATAGGTTCTTGGAGGTGGACTGGCCATGGTTCACTGAGCGTCAGCACCCTGCTTCCGATTTATTAGCCAAATTTGCGATAGCAAGAAATAGAGGGATGCGCACACTTCCCAGGCGGTACTAGTGGTAAAGAACCCACCTGCCAATGCAGGAGACGTAAGAGACTAGGGTTTGGTCCCTGAGTCAGGAAGATCTCCTGGAGTGGGAAATGGCAACCCACTCCAGTATTTTTGCCTGGGAAATCCCATGGACATAGCAGCCTGGTAGGCTAAAGTCCAAGGGGTTGCAAAAAGTTGGACACAACCGAAGTGACTTAGCACGCACATATACACACGCCCAAACATTTATGTTTGTTGATAATTGTACAGATTTTCTACATCTGTTTTCAATTCTTTCACAGCCAAAATTTTAGCAAAGCTCTCATCTGTAAACATCCAAGAGAAAAATCCAAGTTTATGGGTGGGGTCAGGAATCAGGACGTGGCTGCAGGTCCCTGTGAACAGGGGCGAGGTCGCCTCTGCTGCTCTGTCTATAGCTCCGGGCCCTAGGCAGGTACACAGCAGGTTCCTGGGAGATCTCAGTTCAGTGAATGAAGGCACGGCTTGATGAACCACTCAGCCACTCTGCTGAGCTCATCATGCATTAGAAAGCGTGTAGGGAAATACTTAGATGGGTTGGCCTGACCAGGCTTCAGTGAGGTTGCTTGAGTGGCGTCCTACTGCCTAGGTGGCAACTGTTCCAAACGCAAAGGCAAACGCAGGTTTAGGCATTTCTGTACCCTCATTTGGGCTACCCAGGTGGCTCAGTGTTATAGAGCCCACCTATAGAGCAGGACACCCGACCTGGGTGTGATCCCTGGGTGGGGACGATCCCCTGGAGGAGGGGCTGGCTACCCACTCTGGTATTCTTACCTAGAGAAGCCCATGGACAGAGGAGCCTGGTGGGCTACAATTTATGGGTCACAAAGAGTCAGACACGACTCAGCTACCATAACTTCTCAATTTACCCTCTTTTAACTGAATGCATGATTGGCACTAGATTCTGGGACCTCTCTCAGACAGATGTTGAAGTCACTTTGTTACAAATTCATAAAATGCAAGATCTTGCCATCATTCAGTTCAGTCCCACGCAGTCACTCAGTCATAGTCATCTGTGAACCCATGGCCTGTAGCACCAGGCCTCCTTGTCCATCACCAACTCCTGAAGTTTACTCATACTCATGTCTGTTGAGTCAGTGATTCCATCCAACCATCTCATCCTCTGTCATCCCCTTCTCCTCTTGCCTTCAATCTTTCCCAGCATCAGGGTCTTTTCAAATGAGTCAGTTCTTTGAATCAGGTGGCCAAGGTATTGGAGTTTCAGCTTCAGCATCAGTCCTTCCAATGAGTATTCAGGATTGATTTCCTTTAGGATGGACTGGTTGGATCACCTTGCAGTCCAAGGGACTCTCAGCAGTCTCTTACAACACCACAGTTCAAAAGCATCAATTCTTCGGTGCTTCTGTCGTTAAGCGAATTCAAATGTAGAACCATCCCTCTTTTACCTTTCCCCAGTGTGCCAAATATTGAGAAAATAATTATCCTAAAATTGTTATAATTATTTAGAAACCACAATGAAACTAGAAAATGACATGACAGTTCAGGAGAAAAAATGTAGCTTGAAAATTGGCATTTAACAATGACAAATAGCTTTCCATTAAAATTAATTCTATTAACCTACAAAAATGTGTTATATGTCAATTATATGCTCCATTAAACTTTCTCAAAGGTAAGAATATCCAATCCAATGAATATCTCAAAATCAGTTAGAAAAATAAAATAAAAATATAAAGTGAAGAGTGCATGAAGCAACATTTGCAATGTTTACAGCACAGCTCAGTTGGTAAAGAATTTGCCTGCAGTGCAGGAGACCCCAGTTCGATTCCTGGGTCAGGAAGAATCCCTGGAGAAGGGATAGGCTACCCACTCCAGTGTTCTTGGGCTTCCCTGGTGGCTCAGCTGGTTAAGAATCTGCCTGCAATGTGGGATATCTAGGTTCAATCCCTGGGTTGGGAAGATCCCCTGGAGAAGGGAAAGGCTACCCACTCCCGTATTCTGGCCTGGAGAATTCCATGGACTGTATAGTCCATGGGATCACAAAGAGTTGGACACCACTGAGTGACTTTCACTTTCAACCCCTCTTAAATATGGCCCAGTCACTCAAAGCAAAGCACTCTTGAAGAAGTTATGGGTCACACAGGAGAAGTGCAGCTGTGGTCCTTGCTTGGAATTTGTACTCTGTTGAGTAGGGAGAGGAGACCCCAAGATGAATTTTGGAACAAGAAATGCTTGATGCCAAAAGACAGTTACGGATAAAGTCTTGGGAAGATTTGATGAGCTTGAGCTGAGACTGTCAGGACTTCTGTAAGCAACCTCGAGGGTGAAGGTTAAGGGTTCACGGAGCAATCAGAACCCGAGGTAAACCTTGAAGGAAGGGAAAGGTTTAGACACAGACACGGGGCTGATGAAGATCATAGACAAAGGCTCAGACTGCGGACTAAACTGGTTCCCAGAAGCAGGGTCAGAGGCAAGAGTTTGGGGTGTGGCCCCAGGAGGAACCAATCAGAAAGGGAGGAAGGAAGAGGGGGTTCATTACCAGGAAACCAGGGGGGCGCTGCTGGGGGCACTGAGAGGTCAGGAGGGCGATCCCCTGGGGAAGGGAGCCAGGGTTCCCCTCTGACTCCGTCTGGTTACAGGACAGGGGCTGGGTACGGCTCCCGGGTGCTAATTACACCGCACGTCCAGCTTCCCTGGGCCCTGCAGACAGAGAAGGTCCTTGGGCAGACTGTGCCCAAGGCAAGAACAAGCTTCACTTAAGAGACGAGCTGGTGCAGAGGGGCAACAGGCAGGGCATCCGTGGGGGCGGCAGCAGCCATGAACAGAAACAAAACCCAAGTCTTTGGGAAGATTCCCTTGTGGAAAGAATATGGAAAATGACTTTTTAAAAGTAAGGGGAAATTTTCGTTATTGTTTTTAGATGAAGACACATAATTCTGGGGATGGCCATCTTTTCTGTCTTTATGGTTTGCCTGGAACTCAGATTGTATGTTACTAGAAATGTTAACAGTATAAGAAAAATCAACAGAATCTAGAGAAGTTCCCAGACTCCAAACTCTGTATATCATCGAGAGTATATAATGTAAGGATTACCAGGTTCAGAAAAACACAGGGGATAAGGATCCATCATTGGAAAAGAATCCACAGCATCCCCACAGAAGACGGAGATGTTGGAAAGAGCAGATAGAGATGCTGAAAGACTGATTGCGCTTATGTTCAGGCATTCACGGGGAAAGGTAGACAGAACGGGAAAGCAGAGAAGGAATCTTAGCAGAGAAATGTAAACTGTTCTGGCAAGGAGTCAAATGCTTTCTGGGGACCTAGAAATCAACGCTTGGCAACACAGAATTAATCACTCATTTTCCAACAGACACTTAGCCCAAGTCTGTTTAATGCCGAGCATTACTGGGGACCGCGAGACACAGAGATATCGGATGGTTTGCACTCTGGTGGGAAGGCAGCTAATACATAACCACATAAATATAAAGTACAATGTCAGGCAATAATTACGTGTGCCGTAGGAAAAATAAACAGGGGTGAAGGGATAGAGGTTTTCAAGGGACGCTATTCCAAATCTCAGTTTCCTGGAGGCAGAACAAGCCTTCCCTCCCAGGTCCATCAGGCTGGCGCGGCAGGAAGGGCAGAAAAAGCCACAGACAGAGCTGGCGACAGAGGACCGGCTCCTGACTTACTGCTGAACCATGGAGTGGAGGATCCCCATCGTCTCCACCCCCAAGGCCCGTTTTCCTCTCCTCTCCTCCCCGGCTGGCTGGGACAGAGGCCATGTCCTGTCCCCCGTCAGGAGGGGAAGGCTTGGGGGAAGCCAGCCAAGGTGGGTCACATGCGCTGCAAAGCCAGTAAGGGGAAAGCAGGTGGAGGGAAACATGGATGTGCCACATGGCGACCAGGAACGGGAGGGCCAAGTTCTCTAATCAAAGGACGGATGTGTTAGTTTGCAAGAAGTAAGGTCAAGGTCATTTACTTCGGTGTCATTGCAAACATTTTTTTCTTTCTTTTTTTCCCCCTTTTTTCTTAATGAGGAACAGGTGTAGGCATTCGGAAGGAAATTCGTCCTTATGGTGTCTGACTCATCGCAGAGTCGGACACGACTGAGTGACTAACACTAACAGTACTCGTCCTTATGGCGAAAAGAGACGTCAGTTTCAAGCATTGTGCAGTGAAGTGGGCTAAGCCAAGAACCAAAGTGTCTCCTCCCTTCTCAGGAGACCCAGTTTTTCCTCCCCTCTCTTCCCTGCCCCCTCCGCACTGTGAGCCCCTCTCCAACACACAAGCACATGTAGGGCCTCCTATCACTGAAGCCCGAAATTGTACAAGAGGTGAGGCCAGTTGGTGGAGATCAGTTGCTGCCCAAAAGGTCAAATATTGGGGGAACGGGGCTTAGACACCAAGAAGGGGAAAGAGGAAAGGGAAGGAGGCTGGGCAGGAAAGAATCACCTGGATTTGACCACAGTGTCTACAGTCTTCAGACACCTCAGAGCATCCACAGTCTTGCCCAGGCTCCAGAACACGTGAGCAGAGCCGTCTCTGGAGGGGGATGGCGTCCCCATCCCAACCTCAGCACCAAATGCCGGTGTTGGGGAGGAAACACAGAGATTCACCTTCTGGACTTGGTCCTTCATGGAGAACAGCAAGAGAATGTCTGTGGAACAGAGAATAGAGAGTCATGTGAGTAATTTAATAGAGCCCCCCATGTGTCAGCTGCACTCCACTCCCCGGGGACAAGGCATCACCTGGAGCTCAACTTCAGGTGCGACTCGCAGAAGCCAGCCCCACACAGCCAGACCTCTGCTGTGCGCAGCTGTGCACGACGCCCCCACCTGGGCTCTGCTAAGGACCAGGGGAGCTGGCTCACCTGACAAGGCCGTCAGGCAATGCCAGCCAGCTCAGGGCACCGGTTGCCGGGGGCAGGGGGGTGTTGGGGGCAGGATGCTGCGGGCAGGGTTGGGAGGAGGAGGGGGCTTCCCGGAATGCTCACAGCAGCAGAGGTGAAAGGCAGCTCCTTTTTGTGAGCAGGGACTGAGATACCAAGCAAGGACTCTCACAACAGGCCGGGAAGCAGACAGGTTTCCTCACACAACTTACTGGAGGAGGGTGGGGAAAAAAATGATCTTGCTCTTTGGGAAGGCCTGGGAACTAAGCAGCATGGCCCCGAAGCTTGAATTCATTGAGTCAACTGATAATGACAGAGATCTGACATGAATTGTTTTGCAGAATTAATGAAATGGTGGGCAGCGGAGCCGGCAGGGCAGGGGGTGCTCCTGGTTCACCCCTGGGCAGGAGTGACTGTCGCAAAGGCCACTGATGCTGAGTGCTGTCGTGCCGTGTCAGACATGTCAGACAGGCCCTCTGAACTTGAACCCCGATACCCAGCCAGCCTCCCCTACTCACTGGATGAAACGACCTAAAACCCGGGCCGCACCTGGTTCCCTGCAGGAGTTCCTTCGCGAGGGACGCAGGAAGCGTCATCCTACGTCCTGAGCGTCGCCTGGCATCCTCCAGGGTCAGTGTTGGTCAGTGTCACCCGAGTTACATGCAGGCTCAGCATCTCGGCCTCAGAGTACAAGGCCACGGTCGGCTTCACGGGCCTCATGCTAGAGGGTCAGTATTGTTCTCTTTTTTTTTTTAACCTTAAACAAAATCTTGAGCTTTTCATTTTGTACTAGGTATAGCTGATTAACAATGTTGGGATAATTTCAGGTGGACAGCAAAGGGACTCAGCCACACACATACATGGATCCATTCTCCCCCAGGCCTCTGTCTCCTCCAGGCTGCCTTGTAACACTGAGTAGAATTCCCTGAGCCATACAGTGGGGCTTCCCTGGTGGCTCAGCTGGTAAAGAATCCACCTGCAGTGCGGGAGACCTGGGTTCAATCCCTGGGTTGGGAAGATCCCCTGGAGAAGGGAATGGCTACCCACTCCAGTATTCTGACCTGGAGAATTCTACAGATTGTACAGTCCATGCAAAGAGTTGGACACGACTGAGTGAGTTTCACTTCACATGCCATAGGTCTTTGTTGGTTATCCATTTTATACAGCAGAGTGTACGCATCCACCCCAAATTCCCTATCTATCCCTTGTCCTCAGTAACCATGAGTTTGTTCTCTAAGTCTATGAGTCTCTTTGTGTTTTGAGAGTTAATTTGTAATGTGTCTTTTTAGATTCCCCATAGAAGGGATGCCTTTGGATACTTCTCTTCTCTGACTCACTTCCCTCAGTATGACACTATAGGTCCACTATGTTGTACGGATGGCTGGAATCTCTGCATTATCCTGAGGGCCCAGTGTCGATTAGTGTCATCTGGCTCCCACTCCAAGGTCAGTACTGGTTTGTACCCACAGTCTTTAGGTGAGAATTCCTCTCTTCATTTGCCTGTCTGATTGCAGCCTTGAGGGAATGACTTACATAATTTTAAAACCTGCAGTGAAGTCTACTTGGAATCCACGAGTGCAGAGCGATTAATAGAACTCTCTCACCCATTAAGGACTATGAGGGATTTGAAGTTTGCTTGGACCTGCCTGTTGAAGGTGAGTTAAAATGACGGAGGAGAAAGAAAAGATTGTAAAATAGAAGAAAAGGCATTGGAATCTTAGATGACCATGTTATCTTGTCTGCCTGGGGTGACTGAAGAATTACCAGTGGTAGGAAACCCAAAACAGTCTTGGCGGGGAGATCCCCAAGTCTCCCCATGAGCCCCTGGCCTGCAGAGGCCAGCATGCGATGCAATACCAGCTCTCGCAGAAGGAAAACCCCATCCTGGGGCCAGCCTTCCGCTCTGCTTTCTCCCTGATGT
>NW_011494949.1:2760988-2796062 GCF_000754665.1 Bison bison bison
CCCTGATGTAAGAAGTTCTCTGTAGTCCTTAAAGTATTGTTTTACATCTCTCTAGTTACTTTCGTAGGAATGGAACCTACCTACTTAGCAATCTGAATTGCTGAATTCAATCAGCAATCAGTGCTGAGTCAGTGTTAAAGCAATTTGGTGTTACTGAGGGTTCTTGACTCATCATATCCCCATCCACCCTGTTCTATTCCCCACCCACGGATCAAACCCAGGTCTCCTGCATTGCAAGAAGATTCTTTAATGTCTGAGCCATCAGGGAAGCCCTATGAATACCGTAGAATTTATGAAAAGGAGTTGCTCTGCTTCAAACCGTGAAGTCACAAAACAAGAAAGAGTGCTAGAAAATACGGCTTTTATTATCCGGCTCCAAATATGCTTCATCCCATCTTAATCATAGACTGGTCCGCGTACAAAGTGGCGTCACACTGACCTGTCAGCCACAGCCTGATGGTGTGCGAGGAACCAGCACACGTTTAATCCGGGGTCCCAGGGTGCTGCCTGGCTGGGGTAAGCAACGCAGCCTGCCTGTCTCAGTCAAGTTCTTTAGATAAGGGGGTGTTCCAAGGGTTAACTGTGCCAGGTGGAACACAGCACCCACAAAGCCTGCAGACTCTACCTGCAGGGACAGGGGGAAGCACTCAGTGGATGGTGCTGTGGTGGCTGGAGGCTGGGTGCTCCTCTAGCACCAGAAGTGTGGTCGAGAGCTGTGCACTTCAGTGGGGTTAAATCCTGCACTGCCCTCCTCCCTGCTGACCTAGTGCACTGACGTCTGTTTAAACTGGGTCCCCCTGCCTCACTGGCCCACTGTGCTCAGGACAGAGGCCCTATAGTCCCAGGCCATCCCTGCTGAAGACTGAGTGAGTGAATGAATGCAGGAAGAGTCACTTCCTATAGCTTTGAATTTGTAACTTTCGTGCACCATTCACTTTCCACAACTGAATCTCCTGTCGCTGTAACACCCCTTCCAAGCCGCATTTTGTTTTAGATTTCAGAAGACTGTTGTTAAGTCGTTCAGTTGTATCCATGATCCCATGGACTGCAGCAAACCAGGCTTCCCTGTCCTTCACCATCTCCTGGAGTTTGCTCAAACTCATGTCCATTGAGTCAGTGATGCCATCCAACCACTTCATCCTCTGTCACCCCCTTCTCCTCCTGTCCTCAATCTTTCCCAGCCTTAGGGTCTTTTCTAATGAGTCAGCTCTTCGCACCAGGTGACCAGAATATTGGAGTTCCAGCTTTACATCAGTCCTTCCAATGAGTAATTCAGGGTTGGTTTCCTTTGAGATGGACTGTTTTGATCTCCTTGCTGTCCAAAGGACTCTCAAAAGTCTTCTCCAACCACCGTTCAAAAGCATCAGTTCTTTGGTGTTCAGCCTTCATTATGGTCCAATTCTCACATCTATACATGATTACTGGAAAAAACATAGCTTTGACTATACAAACCTTTGTTGGCAAAGTGATATTTCTGCTTTTTAATATCTCCATATTTTGAAATGTCTTTGTGACATTGTGGAATAGGCGGGACCAAAAGGAAGACAATGAGGTGCCTTCACACTGGTTACTAAGCGCACTTAGACCTCTCGGATCTCACTTGTTTCACACTGGTTACTAAGCGCACTCAGACCTCTCTGATCTCACTTGTTGTTGTTCATTCCCGCAGTTGTGTCCAACTCTTCCTGATCCCAGGGACTGCAGCACACCAGGCTGCCACGTCCTTCACCATCTCCCAGAGCTTGATCAAACTCATGTCCATCGAGCTGGTGATGGCATACAACCATTTCATCCTCTGTCATCCCCTTCTCCTCTTGTCTTCAATTTTTCCCAGCATCAGGGTCTTTTCAAATGAGTCAGCTCTTCTTATCATTGGAATGCATCATATCACAATGCATTGGACCTTCAACATCAGTTCTTCCAATGAATATTCAGGAATGATTTCCTTTAGGATGGACTGGTTGGATCTCCTTGCAGTCCAAGGGACTCTCAAGAGTCTTCTCCAACACCACAGTTCAAAAGCATCAATTCTTTGACACTCAGCTTTCTTTATAGTCCAACTCTCACATCCATACATGACTACTGGAAAGTCATAGCTTTGACTAGATGGACCTTTGTTGGCAAAGCAATGTCTTTGCTTTTTAATATGCTGTCTAGGTTTGTCATAAATTTTCTTCCAAGGGGCAAGTGTCTTTTAATTTCATGGCTGTAGGCATCATCTGGAGTGATTTTGGATCCCAAGAAATGGAAGTCTGTCACTGTTTCCACTGTTTCCCCATCTATTTCCCATGAAGTGCTGGGACCCAATGCTCTGATCATTTTTTGAATGTGGAGTTTTAAGCCACTTTTTTCACTCTCCTCTTTCACTTTCATCAAGAGACTCTTTAGTTGCTTTCTGACCTCAGAGGACTCAGAAAAGAAGAAAAATGTTACAGTTGAGTAAAACATTGTTTTATTCCCACCCATTCTAATTTTTGAAAAGTTTCTGGCAGTATCTTTGAAAAATATACTCACATCCTAAACAAAGCTCTGAAAAAAACTAGTAACCCAATATGACTGAGAGCAGCCTGGATATTAAATGCCAAATATACAGGTTAATTATGGGAATCCTGACAAAACCTTAAACTATGCTTGGAGAGGGGAGGGAAGACTGCTTTTTTTTGACATGAAAATGGCTCAGAAGTCTTGACTCTGTCAAATCACAGATGCTCTGAATGGCCTGGAACACATATGCCCTTAGTAATTCTCCTGTGGCACTGGGGGGCTTGCTTTTTTCAAGTTTAAATACTGCTGGTTTTTCAGACATGGTATAAATTTTGTTTTCCACCTTTGCTGCTGTTCAGTGACTAAGTCATGGTCAACTCCTTGTGACCTCATGAACCACAGCATACCTGGTCTCCCTGTTATTGCTGTCACCCTGAGTTTGTTCAAATTCATGTCCTTTGGGTCAGTGATGCCATCCAACTATCTCATCCTCGGTTGCCCCGCTTTTCCTCCTGCCTTCAATCTTTGCCAGCATCAGGGTCTTTTCCAATGAATTGATTTTTCACACCAAGTGGACAGAGTATTGAAAGTTTAGCTTCATCAGTCCTTGCAATGAATATTCAGGGTTGATTCCAAAACTACCGTATCCGCTGTTACCCTGGGTTGTACGGACTGGTTTCGTTAAACACTGTATCATGACAAACGATGAAGCACTTGTTAGGATCTGGTTTTCTTTGTGACCCTGTGTCATATTAGCCAAATACATCACCAAATGCATCGGGGCCCAGGTGCCTGTCAGGGCACAGGCCCAGGTCTCCTTCAAATGTGCTCCAGGGTGACTCCCTGGACTGAGTCACTTACCACTGCTGTTGTTTCTAGAAATATCTCAGCATCACACATCTCTGCAGTGAGGCGGCTTAACATTGCTTTGCAAAGTAAATGGCTATTTTTGTGTGTAAAACTGCCATCAACAGGGCAGCCTGTGACCCAGTCTTACTAACCAATGCTCTCTAGCAATCAGACAGCCTTAGGATTGTTTCAGTGAAACGGAAAAAGTGGGGATTCTGTCCACTTATTATTGCAGTTTGAAAAACTTACATGTGAAATGTCAAATAGCCTCTGCTACATTCCTCATCCTTATGTCCAACACACATCCTCATGACAATTAATTTAATTTCAGGAGTGTATTCTTCCATTCCTGGAATCAAATAATTTCAATAATTAGCTCCACAAATGACTAATTTGGGGTCTCCAAAGAGAGAGATGGAACAGAGATTTACTGGGCGTCCTGAGATCTAAACAACAAATCCAACAGGCATTTTTAAAGTCCATAAATCTAATTAGAGTGTGTGCACACTTTACTATTCACAATAGTCAAGACATGGGAACAACCTAAATGTTCCTCAATGGAGGGATAGATAAAAGATGCAGTGTGTATATATACATAAACTGGTATAAATGTATATGCAGTAAAAATATATATATATGAAAGTGTATGAGAGTGTTGGTCATTCTAGGATTAAACCCTATTTATATATGTCTATATATATACACACACACATATGAAAGTGTTAGTTGCTCAGTTGTGTCTGATTCTTTGTGACCCCATGGACTGTAGTTCACCAGGCTCCTCTGTCCATGGAATTTTCCAGGTAGGAATACTGGAGTGGGTTGCCATTTCCTTCTCCAGGGATCTTCTCAACCCAGGAATTGAACTTGAGTTTCTCATATTGCAGGCAGATTCTTAACATCTGAGCTACCAGGGAATCTCCTATATATATTATTATTTTAATATTTGCATTTATTATATATTTTCACGACTTGGAAACTGAACTGTAACAACAACTATATATAATGGAATATTACTCAGCCATGGAAAAAAATGAAAAAATGCCATTTTCAGCAACATGGGTAGGACTAGAGACTATCATGCTAAATGAAGCAAGTCAAAGAGAAAGACAAAAACTGCGTGATATCATGTGGATCTAAAATAGGACACAACCGAACTTATTAGTGAAGCAGAAACAGACTCAGGGACACAGATAATGTGGACTTGTGGTGACCAAGAGGGAGGGGCTTCCGAGCGGAATGGGGTTAGCAGATGTAAGCTACTACATACAGAACAGATCAATAACACGGCATAGGGAACTATATTCAATATTTTGTGATAAACCACAATGGAAAAGAAAAAAATATATATGTATATATATACATAACTGCATCACTTTGCTTTATAGCAGAAATTAATACAACGTTAATCACCTATGCTTTAATAAAACGAGAAGGAAGCTTCAGTCCAATAAAAAAGGAAGAACACTTCTATGTTAAAGTACAAAGAAAAGAATGTGTGCACTTTTTGAAGCTTGGAAGTCTGAATAATGAAGACTCATCTTGTGACTCTTTAGCAAGTGGACTCGTGGATTTGCCGGGTGAAGCTGGTGACAGAGGACTCCCTCCTCACTCCTCTGGGGGGATGAGTGAGAGATGGGCCAGGAGGAAGGAGGCACTCCCTTGCACGGTGCTGGCCCAGCGTCGGGACAGTGGCGCAAACACCCACATCTGAGCTTCCTTCTGCGGTGTAGAGACGCAGGGCTAATGGGTCCCTTCCCTCTCTCAGCATCCTGGGGGAAGCAGAGGGCCCTGCACACCATCTTCCTGTTCTGCCTCGTCCTCACTGCTTCACAGTGTCTTTGCAGCCTCTTTTTTTAATTAATTTTTTATTGAAGGATAATTGCTTTATGGAATCTTGCTGTTTTCTGTCAAACCTCAACATGAGTCAGCCACAGGTATACATATATCCCCTCCCTTTTGAACCTCCCTCCCATCTCCCTCCCCTCTTTGCAACTTCTCACTGCAATCTCATCTGTGGCACTTGAAGGAA
The DNA here is from genome assembly GCF_000754665.1 of Bison bison bison. Classification (NCBI taxonomy): domain Eukaryota; kingdom Metazoa; phylum Chordata; class Mammalia; order Artiodactyla; family Bovidae; genus Bison; species Bison bison. The sequence continues at coordinate 2,766,354 of NW_011494949.1, forward strand.
ATGCAAATTAAAACCTAAGTGTTTTTGACACTGCCATGTAGCTTCCTCGCATTTTATACATCGTGGAGGCTGACTCACTTCATTCAGCAGAACTAAACATGACTTAGAGATGAGGAGACTGGCCTCGGAAACCAGGATGGAGAGATGAAGGAGCACTTCTCCATGTGCCTCTTCGAGGACATGTCAGAAGTCAGCATCTGTGTCCTGACCCATCATTTGAGCACCCATCGCTGAAAATTCTGGAACCTGCATTTTAGAGAATGGGTTTATTGTTCTTGCTGTTCAATCACTAAGTCGTGTCTGACTCTGTGACTCTATGGACTGCAGCATGCTAGGCTTCCCTGTCCTTCACTATCTGCTGGAGTTTGCTCAAAATCATGTCCATTAAGTCAATGATGCCATCCAACCATCTCATCCTCTCTCTCCTCCTTCTTCTCCACCTTCTCTGCCCTCATGCTTTCCCAGCATCAAGGTTTTGCCAGTGAGTTGGCTCTTCACATCAGTTGGCCAAAGTATTGGAGCTTCAGCTTTAGAACCAGTCCTGCTAATGAATATTCAGGGTTGATTTCCTTTGGGATTGAATGTTTTGATCTCCTGGCAGTCCAAGGGGCTCTCAAGAGTCTTCTCCAGCACCACAGATTGAAAGCATCAGTTCTTTGGTGCTCAGCCTTCTTTATGGTCCAGCTCTCACATCCACACATGACTATAGCTTTGACTGTACAGACCTTTGTCCGCAAAGTGATGTGTGTCTGCTTTTTAATATGCTGTCTAGGTTTGTCGTAGCTCTTCTTCCAAGGAGCAATTGTCTTTTAATTTCGTGGCTGCGGTCACCATCCACGGGGATTTTGGAGTCCAAGAAAATGAAATCTGACACTTTTTGGAGACTTTCCCCATGTAAGAGAGTGGGTTTAACTAGGAACCCATAGATAATGATTCAATCCTTTCACATCTGGAAGTCTGTAGCATTTTCAGAGGTGAGCTATGTCCTTGAACAAAGAAAGTGAGTCATCTGTGACCACAGGATGTGTTTCTTCTCCTGGAGATAAGGTGAGTCTTTGAGCGCCAAGGCTCTGTTGGGTCCTGAGCCCGCTGGGCTCCTGGAGGCCCTGACATCTGGGTCAGTCACATTGTGTGACATCAGGTCAGCTCTCTGGTGATGGGGAGAGCAGTACCGCCCCTCCAAACAAGGGCCATAATATGAAATAGAAACAGCTCCTTCATTTCGTATAAAGCTTTTACACTGTAGGCTGGGGAATGCGTTTTATTAGTTTATTACCCACCTGGCACTTCAGACAGCCTCACCCCCTGTACCGCAGACAGCAATTAAACAGGAAACTCTCCGAGGATCACTTTAAGAAATGAATGTTCGGATGCAGATAAATGAAGGTGAGATAAATAAATGTTATGCATATACAGCCCTGCGTGTGTGTGTGTGTGTCCTTTCCTAACGCATGGACATGTGCAGATGTGCACACACAAAATACGTTTTAAAATGAAATGGCGTGGGACTCATCTTGGGGTCAGCATGCCAGTTTCCTTCTGTGAACTCTTGAGGCAAAGGCAATAATGTGATTGTATGGCTTATACTTTAGGGATGAGTGATTTGCCTGTTTATAAGGATAGGCGAATCACGTGTTCTATGCCAGTGCCCCACCTCACTTCAGGGGCTTTCTGCCCATAGAGGGGAACCCGCCCAGCTTAAAGACATGGATCTAGACACTGGGACCCACACCCTTGGGCTTCCCCGGTGGCTCAGGTGGTACAGAATCTGCCTGCAATGCAGGATGCCCAGGCCCGATCCCAGGGTTGGTAAGATTCTCTGGAGAAGGAATGACAACCCACGCCAGGATTCTTGCCTGGAGAATTCATGGACAGAGGAGACTAGAGGGCTACAGTCCATGGGGTCACAAAGAGTCAGACAGGACTGAGCGACGCTCACTTTCCCCACCCACATGCTCAGTACGAGGAAGGCTGGTGCGGCACTCACGTGGTCCATGAACCTCTCCCAGGCTAGAAAATGCTTCTGATGTCTAGGATTTCTCTGCAATTTCATGATACGTTAAGCTAGAATTTCAGAAAGGAGAAAATAAAATAGATTTACTATGTGCTATAATTGGGCCCAGCTTTCAACCCCTTACTTCTGAGAATGAATAGCATGTATCTTTCCCAGTGAAACTAAGGATAAAATCCAGACCTCCTGAAACATCAGTTCCTCCTTTTACCTGAACTGAAGTTCACCTTTCTCCCCCAGGCTGTTATTCCAGAAAGGAGTATTGATCAAACGGTTTTAGTACCAAATTGGTTCACTCAACTCTAGAGACATAAGAGTTGCATCTCTATGAAAAACACCAAACTCTCATGAATTAAATGCATTTTTATGCAAAAGTATAATTACTATGAAAAAAGCCCAAATGAGAGTAGTTTTGTGTCTTTGCTGTATTTTTTCTTAGACAATCTCAATAAATCAAGTCATTATTTAAAAGTCCTATTTTTAATGTAAGAATTTTATCTATTCTCCATCGCTAAAACTTATTTACATTATTTATAAATGAATTTCAAAGGTATTTTACTTTGCAGGGCTAAAAAAATACTCAAAACAATTATCCCCCAGGTATAGTTTCTGAATATTATTCTATAAATAAATTTATATTTATTTATATTTTCCATAGCTAATAGTTACTTTTAGAGAACTTCTTCTAATAGTAGCTATTATTAGCAATAGGAAAAAAAAGTTGAAAATTAGGAGTTTTTTTTTTCTGAGAATTTCTATGTAAAATATGTACATACGTTTATGAATTAACTCAGGTGAAACCCTGACTGGAAACACAGGGGACGTTTTTATGCCTTCTTTAGTTCTTTTCATTCAGTGAGGAGTCATTTTTCATATTGCTTTGGGGATGAAAGAGAGAAAGAGATGGAGAAGGAAAGAGATGGAGTGAGAGGGTGGAGAGGGGAAGAGTGATCAGTGGGGGTGAAGCGATTGAAAAACGGCCAGTTGACGAGCTTATCTCTCTGGGTATGCAGAATGGAGTAGACGCGATCACGGCCGTATTTCTCTCACATCGGGATTACTCAGATTGCTTCAAAAGCCTGAGGCTCCTGTAGCGAAGCTGCCTTGCATCGGGTGGTTGCAGGACCACCTGCCCAGGCGAGGACGGTTTGGGTGGAAGCTGCTCAGGTTTACCATCATCCCATCTAAAGAGCTGGAAGGAGGTGTTAACCACTCTCCAGACATTGTCCACAGAAGGGAACTTCCGGGACCAGCTTGCTTTGCTCCAGCTATGAGGTACATGGGCCAGCAATGGCCTCAAAGATTAGCTCCTCGGAGAGCTCACAGAAACCCAGATGAAATGGCCTGTGGGAATTCAGCGCCTCCCATGGAGCCCAGGACTGACGCGTGTGGATGAAAACATCTGTATTTGTGGTGGACGAGAAGGAAGTAGGCAGTAGCGGGCCAGCAATACCAGCCCTGGGGCCTGCCTGGGCTGAGGTCCCCCCGGGGGAGGTTCGTGGGGAAGGCTTCTGACTCTGTTTCTTCTCTGCACCCCCTGCTCCCACTTCTAATCCTGCTTCCTCTCTGTCTTCCTCTCCCTCTCCCCATCCCCCTTCTAAGTCCTCCCTCTCTTCTTCTTCTTCCCTCCTCTCCTCTCTTGGGCTCCTCCGTCCAATTCTTTAAACTTGAATTTAGAAAAAAAGAATCGTGAAAGGGCGGATAAGTGTTTGTAAAAATGCCCTCCTTCAATCTGGGGGGGGGGACGCTTGGTCCATTTGCTCACGCTCTGCCATGTTGTGCCCTTTCCGGAAGCTCTAACACCCGCACCTGATGCTGTCCCCGCCGTGCTGAGTCCCTGCACGTCACCGGACAGGTAGGTGACGGGTCGGTGGTGGGTAGATACGGTGAGGGCCTCCCCAGCGGCCCTATCTAGGAATACACTACAGTTTAGCAAAACAAGCCCATGAAACACTCTCGACTATAAGCAAATGCAGTCTTAAAATACTTTAGTTCTATAATCCCATAAATTACCATCTAGTATAATGATGAAAATTAAATGGTGAACCATAGTTAATATGTATTTACCAATTTGTAAGTAAAAAGGTATGGATCCATTGCAGTGTCACAGCTTTCACTCAATAATAGACTGCTAACCCATAGCTCTGACGAAATCCATATCTATCTCATTTCCATAATGTTTTCCAATGATTTCAGGAGCAAGAACAGTGACAATGTCAGTGTTTTTCTTTTTTTCAGATAATGTGCAATCAGTATTTCCTAGATTATATAATATATTCTAAGTGTGATCCTTCCAACACATGTATACCTGTGGCAGATTCATTTGGATATTTGGCAAAACTAATACAATTATGTAAAGTTTAAAAATAAAATAAAATTAAAAAAAATAAAAAAATTGTCTACATTGGGATTTTTTCAAATATGTAGATGGAAAAGAGTGGGACCAATGTATCTTATTCAGAAGAAACACTGAAGTGGAATGTGGTATTGACATAGAGACTATGCCTTTCTACCCAGTTAGGGAAGGGGTGTAGACATTTTATAGGAAAGGAAAAAAAATTCACATGATTCGTTGCTAACTGTGGAAGTCTTGTTGAATTTTATTTAGTCCAGAACTCTAATAAATTAGAGTCCATTTAAAATTAGTGAAATTGTTATCTTTCTCTAGCTGACTTACTTAACGTATATGATAATGTCTAGGTCCATCTGTGCATGTGTGATGAGCTGCTTCAATAGTGTCAGACTCTTTGCAACCTCATGGACTGTAGCCCACCAGGCTCCTCCATCCATGGGATTCTCCAGGCAAGAATATTGGAGTGGGATGCCATTTCCTCCTCCAGAGGATCTTCCTGACCCAGTGATCAAACCCTTGTCTCTGGTATCTCCTGCACTGCAGGTGGATTCTTTACCCACTGATCTACCCGGGAAGACCCTAGATCCATCCGTCTTAAGTCAAGTGACAGTATTTCATGATTTTTATGGCTGAGTAGTATCCCACTGTGTACGTGCACCACATGTGTACCCATTCACCTGCTGGCAGACACTTAGGTTGCTTCCATGTAAACAGTGCTGCAATGAAATGAACTTTGGGGCGCGTGTGTCTTTCTGAATGATGGTTTTCTCTAGATATATGCCTACAAGTGGGATTCCTGGTCACACCGTAGTTCTACTTTTTTTAAAGCCGCCTCCATACTGTGCCCCATAGTAGCTGCACCAGTTTACATCCCCACCAGAAGTGTAGGAGGATTCCCCTTTTCTCCACTCCTTCTCCAGTATTTGTTGTTTGTAGACCTCAGCGCATGCAGCTCAATATTGCAAAAGAAAATCCAATCAAAAAATGAGCTGAAGATCTAAGTAGACATTTCTCCAAACCGTTTCCCTACATCTTGTGTGTTGAAGCCCTGACTTTCCATGTGGCCGGACTTGGTGATGGGCTCTCTCAGGAGGGAATTGAGCTTAGAGGTGGGCCCTGATTCTATGGGCTTCCCAGGTCGCACTGCTGGTAAAGAACCCACTGGCCAATGCAGGAGACACAGTAGATGGGTGTTCGATCTCTTGGTTGGGAAGATCCCCTGGAGAAGGAAATGGCAACCCACCCCAGTATTCTTGCCTGGAGAATCCCATGAACAGAGGAGCCTGGTGGACTACAGTCCATGGAGTAGCAAAGAATTGGACACGACTGAAGCAACTTACACACACGCACTGATCCTGTAGAATTAGTGTCCTTGTAAGAAGAGAAGAGCGCTCTCTCTCCAGGCCCCCAAGGACAGGCCCTGAGAAGGCACAGTGAGAAGCTGGCAGTCTGAAAGCCAGGGAGAGAGCCATCTTCAGAAACCCAACTGCAGTGGAACCTAGATCTGGACCACTAGTCTGTAGAACTGTGAGCACGTGGGTTTCTGTTGTTCGAGCCATTCCATCTGAGGCGTTTTTTATGGCAACCCGAGCAGCCCAGTATAGTGAACATCCACACTGTTATTCACCCATCTTGCTGCTTACCCGTCCCTTGCCCTGGGGCGTAAGACCATCGTTGGCAGAGATCTGAATCTTATCTGCTAATCGACGAATCCCCAGCATCAAGATCCCCTGGACGAGGAAATGGCAACCCACTCCAGTGTTCTTGCCTGGGAAATCCTATGGACAGAAGAGCCCAGTGGGCTACAGTCCATGGGGTCATGAAGAGTCAGACACGACTGACTAACACGCACAGCCATTGTTTATTCATTTTTCTTTACTTTCAAAAATAAATGATTGTGAGTTCCCTGTGAGGGAGGCTGTGGGGGGACTTTTCTGTGATGATGAGTGGGAACAGGTGAGCAGGGCCCTATGCAGGTGACCTCGGAAGACAGGAGCAGAGGGCAGGCAGGCGAGGGCTGCGGTCACTCTGGTCAGCACCCTTTTGGTCCAGCTAATAAATGAAGGCCTGCCTTCCAGACACAGACAGAAGGCTGAGAGGTGAGGAAGGGGCCCTTCAGCCCCGCCCAGGTCTCAGGAGGGCTGCCCAGAGGGGCACCTGACCCTTTAGTGATAGGTACAGATGGTGACATATCGTCACACGCAATCAACAAACCCCCAAAAGCAGGGGTGCTGACCAGCACGTCCCCAGGAAAGGTGGTCTCCAGAGGAGTTTTACTACATTCTGAACCTGAGTCTTCCAAGACAACCAGAACTTTACAGACAGACCAAATCTGTGCTACAGACGGAAATCGCCACCATGACCCCCGTTAGTGGTAAACGGGAGGAACCTCAGCATACAGCTGTCTCCCCATAATAATTACCTCGTTTCAGCAGTAATGGCCGTTCCCCTGGATGTCCCTGCGACTTTTGTCCTCGGGGCTTGTCGGTGTCCATTACTCGGTTAGTATCGTCATGGCCACTCGAGCACCGCACTTCTCAGGAATGGCCTTTGGCTGCCAGAGCTTAGTGACTATTGATTTCCTAGCTGGATGAGGCTGGGGAGGGAAGAGAGGAACTGTGAGTCTGACTCATCACCACGTACTGCTGAGGCAGAGACTCTGAAGCTCACGCCAGGCTCGCACAGCCTCTGCCCTTCTCCAGGTAGAGGAAACTTAGGAGCTTGTGGCCAGAGCCCCAGAGTGCCCACGTGGTGCCGCCGCATCAGCCTGAGTGGTTTGGAGGTGGGAGTGACTGCGGCTGGGGCTCTCAGGGGGGCGGCTGCGTAGTGCAGGGAAAACAGGGAGCTCAGCAGAGCTTGAGACTGTTGATCACCTGTGCTTGTCTGCAACCAGCGCCGGCTGGTGCAACTCGCACTGACCATCCAAGGAACGTCCCATCACTTGACGTATCTGCTTTGAAGAGGGGCTTCCTGTAGACGTGTGGACGTCACACTCGTCTGAAGGGCCTGGAATTGTGGACTTCCCTCCAGTCTCAAGCACACGTACAACACTAACAGAGCTAAGACAAGCTGTTTATCCTTTGAGCCCTTGCGTTCACTCCTTCACGTAAACGCCACACGGAAGGTGTCAGTACTGTGCGGTTGTTCAGAGGAAGAAACTGACGACCTCGTAACAAATACTGGACACAGATCCAGAATGTTCCATCTCTCTCCCTTGTGTACTGGGGCCGGGAGTGTGGTGAAGGCAGAGCTGGTTGCCTCATGCTCCTGGATAAAAGCTGTCGTGTGGCACAGCTGAGCTGACAGCGCAGCGCCAAGGCTGGGGTGCTGCTGCAGCCTGCCTGCCTCTGGCTTGTCCACGCTCAGCCCGGAATTTCCCTGTTGGGGGCTCGGCAACCATATTGGAAAATGGAAGAGCGTCTATGGAGAAGGAGAGAAAACTGAACTGAAGTCGCTCAGTCGTGGTCCGACTCTTTGCGATCCCATGGACTGTAGCCTATCAGGCTCCTCAGTCCATGGAATTTTCCAGGCAAGAGTACTGGAGTGGGTTTCTATTCCCTTCTCCAGGGAATCTTCCCAACCCAGGGATCAAACCCAGGTCTCCTACACTGCAGACAGACACTTTACTGTCTGAGCCACCAGGGAAGGAGAGAACATACCCACATTTGTTCAAATGGGTGGAAACCTCTGCCCCACCAGGAGGTAGGCAGGGCAGAGTCCTCGTGTGTCATTGGGAACCTGTGAAGGGCTGGCCTCTAAAGTCCGAGGAGAATTCTCCATCACATGCTGATTTCCTCCACAATGACAGTGCTCAGGATTTTAAAAACGCAGTGTGCAGACTACATGTTTCACTCGGCGTGAAAATAGCACATGTGAGAGGGGTACAGCCCATCTCCGGTCAGAAGAGCGTACGTAGGGAATCAAGACGCAATAGTGGGAGATGCATAGACACTGAGGCCCGTTAACCCAGGCCCGTGGGCAGACGGTGAAGGCCAGTGGTGCGGAGCTGGGAGAGTGGGCTTCAAGGGGGTGAGACCAGCTCCCTTGTCTGGTGGGTTTCTACCAGACGCCCAGGGAACTAAAGCGTGTGTGACTGACAGGATGAGAAGCAGGGGCTGGCCAGCCACACCCCAGGCCACCCCACACCCTGGGTGAGCTCTGAGTGTGCCAGAAGCCTGCCATCAGGAGGCCAGTAAGCACAGAGCTCGGGGATGTGGGCCTGGGGGGCGCGGCGGGCTCCCCCGCTTCCCGATTGACCTGCCGACATCCCAGCTGTCTTGGCAGAGACTGGGAGCCATTCGAGGCTGGACGGAACGCGTCTGTCTGAGACGGGAGCAAGCCCAGCCTGAGCAAGCCTTTAAAAGACGCCCACGGCAGCCAGAGCTACACCCACCCCTCGATGTGCCATCACAGTCACTGATGAGGAAAGTCGTTCTGACATGTTCAAGATCCTTGACATCCAGTCTCCTCTTGGGTCCTGAGGCATTTGCTCCTAGGAGGGGGAGAGAGACACTGACGCAGCCAGGATGACATAAAGCAGGACCTTCCTGGGGCATAAATCTCCACAAGAAGCTGGGGCGAATTCACTGGGTTTCATCACAGGGCTTTTTTTCACTTTTTAAAACCCCTGTTACTTTCATGATTAAGGTGCTTTCTCCTGACCTTGGGGCCAGTCAGGAATCAGTATGTAGCTTTACAATGATTTCAGCTTCAAAACATTTGACCTTTGAATATGCTCATCATTTATCCTATTATGCAAAGACCTTCCCAACTTCATGACACATGACTCTGGGGCTGACTACTAGGCAAGCACTCGTAGGATAAAGAGGAAGAGAAAGATTAAGGCCCGATGGCATTAGCAGTAATCAGACTGAAATATTTCTCACTGAACTCTAGTCCATCATAAAGAACACGCTGTAGTTAACTGTGGAAGGAGGAGGGTGAAAATATTCAACATCCACAAATACAGAAGGGCTGAAGGTACTAAAATACCTGTTCTGTTAATTATCTAAGAAGCCACTCTTTTCCATAAGATACTGTTTAAAATATGGTAATGATGACCTTACGTGCAAGACAGCAAAAGAGACACAGATATGAAGAACAGACTTTTGGACTCTGGGAGAAGGCAAGCGTGGGATGATTTGAGTGAATAGCATTGAAACGTGTGTATTACCTTATGTGAAATGAATGACCGGTCCAAGTTGGATGGATGTAACAGCACTCAAAGCCAGTGCACTGGGATGACCCAGAGGGATGGGATGGGGAGGGAGGTGGGAGGGGGTTCAGGATGGGGGACACATGTATACCCATTGCAGATTCATGGCAATGTGTGGCTAAGAAATCTAGCTGGCATGTAGAAGGCACTCAAGAAACCTGTGCTGATTTTGATGACCTTCTGGATGACCTTCTTACTAAATGCATATCTTGCTGCTGGAGACAAGACATACACTGTCCCCAACAGGTAACTGCTTACTAGCTCTGTTACATAGAACAAAGTTAATCAATCATAGCATTCAAGTTCATTCATATTTACCAGTGGCCAGATACACCCAATCACCCTCAAACTGAAGGAAAAAGTCTACAGTTGGCAGTTTAATAAATCTCAGTGCTCCGTCACTCAGCTTTGCGACCCTGTGGACTGTAGCCCTCCAGGCTCCTTTGTCCATGGGGTTTCCCAGACAAGAACACTGGAGTGGGTTCCAATTTCCTTCTCCAGAGGACACTCCTAACCGCGGGATCAAATCCACATCTCCTGCTTGGCAGGCAGGTTCTTTAACCACTGCACTGCCTGGGAAGCCGTTATAAACCTTAACTACCAGATTTTCTGAAGTTGTTCTTCGCTTCCGATCTATCAGAATTTTCTCCAGGAGGATACGTTCACATACAAATCAGCTTGTTAAATTAACATGTTGCCTCAGAAGACAACTAGATCCTCAGACCAGACTCCAGAGGGAAGGTGGGTGTGAGGGGTCCTGAGGGGTGAGGAGACCCAATGCCACCCTGAATGTTCTGGGGGGAAATGGGTGCCTTGACTTCCCTGAAAAGTGAAGGGTGAGGAAACCCATCAACCTTGGGGGAAAATAGGATTTGTGAAAGGCTAAGCCCAGCTGGTAGGTGGGGAGGCTGATTTAAGAAGCCAGCCAGCCTGCGGTGGAAGAGAAAAAATTGTGAGGAATAAAATCATACTGAAAGGTCACTGGGATATGAAAGAAGGGAGGGCCTCATTTTTTTTTGGAATGGTTCAAATTCCTGAAACAGAGTGACCCATCAGAGGATACTGCCAAATACCAAGTCTAAGCCACCACATCACCATGAGTCAGGAGTGGAGTCACTGTGAATACCGATCATCTCCATTTTCCTTTCCTGACCTTCAACGTTTGCTTGTTTATGATCTTTTTTTTTTTTTTTCTGATCACCTGAGCTAGTGAAAATGAAAATGTGCAGAGCAGCATTAAGTCATATTTTCCTCACGAACATCACATGGAGATTGCTGTGATAACAGGTGAAGCCAAGATTGAAAACTGATCGGAAAAATGCAACCAAAAATACCACATCTGCACAAAACACTTTAAAATGCCAAACATTTCCCGGAGACCCAATAATTGAAAAATAGAGTACAAAAGACATCTGTCATGATGTTTTTAAAGATGAAACATTTGCAATCCCATTCCGATCTGTGTCTGTGGTTGGGCATCCCTTAGTCTGAAGCCAGGAGAGGCAGAATACACCTTTATATTAACAGAATTCGACTTTTAAGATCATCGCCTCTACTATTTCATTTCTTTATAAATTTTGACTGTATATTGGACTAAATTGATTCACAGTGTTGTGCACAACATTTCAGTTGTGCAACACAATTTCAGGTGTGCAACAAAATGATTCAGTCCTACTTACACACGTGTCTATTGTTTTTCAATTCTTTTCCCATTTAGGTTATTGCAGACTAGTGAGCAGAGTACCCTGTGCTATGCCCGAGGTCCTTGTTTAAACTCACCACAGTATTGCTACATGTCATTCTCAGCATTGAGAGCAGTGAGCCCCCAGGAGGGCACATCCTGGGATGCCCAGTGGAGTCCAGCCTTGGACAAAATAGCAGCAGAACCAGTAAGAGATCAACCACGTGTCTCTGAAATGGTGTCAGTGGGGACGAAGTGCACACCACTTCTTAGGCAAAGGTTGGCAGGGAGTGTAGGTTCTCAGCCAGCCCCGAGCCTTTTTCTCCTCTAGGTCCATCCAGGGTGAACATCTCATGTTAGTCCAGGCACTGGCTTTGCCTCTCAGGTGTTTGTTGGAAAGATTGCTGTCCAGGTAGAGGGTCATGGACTCTTTAAAATCAAGTCTCCACCTTGCCTCACATTCATATTCTTTTATTAAGTTGATTTATCCCAGTGGTTCTTGCAAAGGCAGTTCTGACCAGTACTGCGGCCACTATTATGGGGTTGGATTGCTCCTCCGGAAGAAGCGCTAACCTCCCAAGCCCCAGTGCTCTGACCTTATTTGGAAGTAGGGTCTATGCAGATGATATAGTTATGATGGGGTCATTACTCTGGGTCCCTTATCCAGTAGGTCTGGTGTCCCCATGAGAATGGGAAATTTGGGTCCAGACATGCGCACAGGGAGGATGTCACACAAAAATTGGAGCTCTACAGCCACGAGCCAGGGGACCCCATGGGTGGCCAGCAAACCAGCAGAAGCCAGACTGGGGTTAGGTCCTCCACAGAGCCTTCAGCCTGGCACGCCCTGTAGACACCTTGACCTGGGACTGTGGGCCCTAGAACTATGGGAGGATAAGCTTACGTGGGACTTGTTAATTAACAGCCACCCCAGGGAACAGCTGCCATGCTGCGTGAGAAAACTCACTTCCAGTGTTAGACAGCTTCATCCTGTGAGGAGAGTGTCCTTGGGACACCCCAGCTGTTTTGGCCTGCTGACTATGACCTGCACCCAGGATGGGAGCGAAAACTCAATAGGCTGATCGAACCTGTCTCGGGGCGTGTGCTCAGTCACTTTAGTCGTATCTGACTGTTTGCGACCCTGTGGACTGTGTAGCCCGCCAGGCTCCTCCATCCATGGGATTCTCCAGGCATGAATACTGGAGTGGGTTGCCATGCCCTTCTCCACCCTGTCTTGGGATCACTGGTCAAACCCCTCAACTTCCCAGGAAGTCTGTATCGAACAGAAACACCACTGAATCCCTCCTTCTCATCCAGAAAGAGCCCCTAATGGCCTCAGCATCATTCACCTTCCATAGCACCGGGGACACCAGCCTCCTGAGAAACTCAGTCCCCACATTAGATCCTAAGAGAAGGAGGGCTTTCACTTGCTAGAAAGCACCTCTGGCTCATGAAAGGTCACTGTTGTGCGGTCACCTTCAGAGGGCGGTCGAGTTGCCATAAGCAGAGAGGACGCCGGTAGGGGGTAGGGGTTCTCGGGGCGCTGAAGGACTTCGACTGTGGGGGCTTTTCTTAAACTGCAGGATGCGCGCACAGCATTCCTCCCAGCCCAGAATTTGTCAACAAGGTCCATGACAGGCAAGCTGGGAGGTCTCACCTCATTCATAATTGAGGGTTACTTGATTGTAAAGTCATGTTTGAGACTCACACATGAGAGGATGGGTTCCAAAGCTCCGAATCCCTTTAGGGCGCCATCTCTGACTGTCCTCAGCCGGGGAGATGCGTGTGACATCTGTAAACTTCGGGACGCACATGTGTCCATGTACAGGAATGTCAGGGTGTGGCAAGCTCTCGCTGCCCCATGATCAGGACTTGTCAACCAGGCCCTTATTCTGTGGAGTTTTAGCTGTAGGGAGGGGAGCAGAGCTATGGTGAATAAATTCCAGGGCTTTCTGTGTAAGAACAATACAGATTTTGTTAAAAATTATCTTCGAAGGCAGAATATGAGCCTCTTGCATTTTGCAAATAAGATGTCACGCCCGTTTAGAAGCAGCTAAGACCTACTAGCAGGGTCGTTCAGATCAAAAATCAGCCTCTCTGATTGCTCTTGCAGCTACCTAATTGAAAGAACTAAATTCAATTTCCTTAAAATGTACTGTCTGGGGTTGATCACCTCTCTCATATTTTAAAAATGTTTATGAACTCAAACAGTGGGTTCAAGCAAATCTGAATCATGCCACCGAAGGCTGGCTGAGAAGCCAGGCTGAAAATATTTCTCCTCCGCCAGCTGTTAGGTGAGACCTGGATAATAAAGAATAAAGTCAATGCCATGGAGCACCCCAAGGGGCCCAGGTCCTGGCCAGCCCGATGCTGTGCTCGCTCTGCTGTCCGTTAGCCGTCCCACCATCTATCTTTCTAGAGCACTTGCATGATGCTGAGAAAGGAGAATGTTAGTCACTCAGTTATGTCTGACTCCTTCTGACCCCATGGACTGTAGCCACCAGGCTCTTCTGTCCATGGAATTCTCCAAGTAAGAATCCTGGAGTGGGTTGCCATTCCCTTCTCTGGGGGATCTTCCTGACCCAGGGTTTGAACCCAGGTCTCCTGCACTTCAGGCAGATTTTTCTTTAAACCATCCAAGCCGCCAGGGAAGCCTGCATGATGCAGAAACACCTCATCAATTCCAAGGATGCTCCCAGAGGAAGGAAGGCATTGCCATGGCATTCACCTGGTTGGCCCAGCGTTGCATGGTTCAGTCCCTAAGTACTTGGGACGACATGGCCATCATTCACATATGCTTCTCCCATCACGCTGACCATTGTGCAGCTCTTATCCTATTTCCAAACCACACCCTGTGTCGATCTGACTCTGTTGCTCAAAGAAGCAAACAATGAACTTGGAGAAGCAAAAGTCCACCCCACTTTTAGAAGATATACACAGTCCCAGGAAGATGGTCTGTAGATGACTGGTTGCCTGTATGATTTCCACATCCACAAGATGATGCTTGTTTGAATACAGTCCATGTGGGTATCTAGAAGGTCTGGCTTATATGCTTCTTTACTTTTAAAATATTTAACTAAGTATCCCCCCTCCTTTTTTTTCTTCTGTAAAGTATAAAGAATACACTATTGAAAATGAAAGTCACTCAGTTGTGTCCTACTCTTTGAGACCCCATGGACTATACAGTCCATGGGATTCTCCATGCCAGAATACAGGAGTGGGTAGCTATTCACTTCTCCAGGGAAACTTCCCAACCCAGAGAATGAACCCAGGTCTCCCACATTGCAGGTGGATTCTTCACCAGCTGAGCCACCAGGGAAGCCCAAGAATACTGGAGTGGGTAGCCTATCACTTCAGGGGATCTTCCCAACCCAGGGATTGGACTAGGGTCTTCGGCATTGCAGGCAGATTCTTTACCATCTGAGCTGCCAGGAGAAGTCCTATATAGTATTAAGTCTCTGTATAAATAACTGTCACTTGGGGCATCTCTTAGTGGAGTCCAGTTAAGTTGCTATATTGGTAAATTCTTTTCCAATTTTGCTTGAAAACTATGCATATTTAAACAAATTTGTAATAGTACATATGTGGGAAACTGCATTTTTTCCCTTTTCTTGTGTTTCTCCCATTTTCCTTCTCCTCTCCCTTCATTTATTTCCCCTCGAACTAATGCATCTGTATGTTTCCTTTACTGTGTAAAGCTAGCACAGGGCTTAACTTACTATGTTGTAGTTTCCATCGGTCAGAAGTCTAGGGACAGCCCAACTGAGCTCTCTGCTGAGGCAGTGAAGTGAGGTCGCTCAGTCATGTCTGACTCTTTGCAACCCTATGGACTATAGCCTGCCAGGCTCCTCCATCCCTAGAATTTTCCAGGCAAGAGTACTAGAGTGGATTGCCATTTCCTTCTCCAGGGCATCTTCCCTACCCAGGGATTGAACCCGGGTCTTCCTCATTGCAGGCAGATGCTTTACCATCTGCTGAGGAAGGTCTTCCAAAATTAGAATCCAGATGCTGGCTGGGCTGCATGCTCATCTGGAGGCTTGACTGGGGAAGGATCTAATTCTAAGAACCTTAGGTTCCCGGCAGGGTCCACTTTCTTTTGGCTGTAGCATTCATGGCAGATGCTTCTTCTAAGCCAGAGAAGGAAAGTCTTCATGGCTAAAAATGTCTCACGTCTGGACCTGCCATAAAAGGATGTATCTGATTAGGCCTGGTCCTGCCAGAATGATCACCTTTTGATTAACATCAAGTCAAAACCAGGGGCCTTAATTATGATGCAAACATCCCTTCAGTTGTACCATTGTCATTGTTCAGTTGCTAATTCACGTCCAACTCTTTGCGACACTGTGGACTCCAGGCTCCCCTGTCCTTCACTGTTTTCCAGAGTTGGCTCAAATTCATGTTCATTTAATCAATGATGCATCTAACCATCTCATCCTCTACACCCCCTTCTCCTTTTGCCTTCGATCTTTCCCAGCATCAGGGTCTTCTCCAATGAGTCAGCTCTTTGCATCAGGTGGCCAAATTATCAGAGCTTCAGCCTCAGCATCAGTCGCTTCAGTGAATATTCAGGGTTGATTTCCTTTAGGATTTACTAGTTTGATCTCCTTGCTGTTCAAGGGACCCTCAAGCGTCTTCCCTAGCACTACGATTTGAAAGAATCAATTCTTCGGCACTCAGCTTTCTTTACGGTGCAACTCTCACATCCATATATGACTACTGGAGAAACCATAGCTTTGACTAGATGGACCTTTGTCAGCAAAGTGCTATCTCTGTTTTTTAATATGCTGTCTGGGTTTACCATATGATGTAACACCATCAGGCATGGTAGTCAATTGCCTTTGCCATATGTTATCAGTTAGAAGTGAGTTCAGGCCCACACTCGCTCAGAGAAAAGGGGTCTCATGAAGACACGGGACAGCCTGCCACATGTGGTCTTCCATGTGTGCTGTGTGTGCACAGAATCCCTCGTGTACAGACGTGTTGGCTCACACACAGGCAACACCCTTATCAGTCACCAGTGGCATCCACACGACTCAAGGGCTTTTCACTGAAACACCCACAAACTTGGCCCGAGGACTCTGGACCCCCAGGCAGGCAGCCAGAAGGGAAGGGGCTTTAGTGTTGGCCTTTGCTGACAGGAGCTGATGGGTGGGTGCCCTGGTCCCCCCCACCCCACCTTTGTTGGTGACGACACAGGCTCATTCCTCTGCCCTGCAGCTCCCAGCAGAGCTGAGCCCTATTCCCCAGAGGCAGCACCCTTGATGGTGTGTCTTGACTGGCTCTTCCCATCCCTGCGCCACTGCCGTACTCTCCTACATGACCATCTCCCAGAGAAGATGCCTGTTTCACAGTCCTGACTCAGCTCTGCGTTTGGAGCTCACGCAACACAGGTGTTACCTCTCTGCAGCTGGGTGCTCGGAGTATACCCTTGGCATGGCAATATCACATTCCTAGGACTGCCATAACACATGTCACAGACCCAGGGCTCAAACAGCAGAAACACGCCATTAGACAGCTCAAGAGCCCAGGAGGCCAAGAGGAAGTGCAGGCCAGGCTGGCTCCCTCTGACCCTGTGCAGGAGGCTCCGCTGCGGCCCCCAGCCGGCATCCTTGGTGTCCATCCAGTCTGCATGTAGATGCACCTCTGCTTTCGTCTTCACAGGCATTCTCCCTGTGTGTCTGTGTTCAGATTTCACCTTTTAAAATAAAGACAAAGCAGCTCATTCAACAAATAGATTGAAAGAAACCTGAGCAAACATGGAGTCTCCTGACTCTGGCTGTGAAGAAGCAACTCAAGCCAAGATAGCCCTCCCTCAAGAAGCAAGTAGGAAACAGGACCAAATACTCAGGTCTCCTTCCTACCCCAGGAGAATCCCTGTTCTCCAGGTCACCAACACAGGTACTCCTTTTTCTTCACATGTAGGTGCACAGCCATCCCAGAAGAAAACACCAACCACCCACTAACAGCAGAACTACCAAAAACAGTTAAGATTCTCTTTGCCCAGCTTTTGCAGGAAGAGCCAAGTTTCTGTGATTTCCAACCTCTTCATATGATGGTTTACTCATGTCTGACTCTTGTGATCCCATGGACTGCAGCCCTCCAGGCTCCTCTGTCCACAGTGTGTTCCAGGCAGGAATACTGGATTGGGTTGCCATTTCCCTCCCCAGCCTCTTCATATGATAGTTTCTCTATTTTTGGCGCTGCCACCAACTATATACACAGCTGAGTTATAGAATCCCTGAGTTATAGAAAGTTTGCTCTTTCTTTTGCTTTCTAGGAATTGCTTTTACCATTTCGTGAATCACGTTCACGGTTGGGAAGTTGTCTCTAAGCAAACGTGCCCCTTTCCTCTTCACATTGTGTTTTCACTCACTTACAGCTAACCCTGTGTACTGATTATGATTTACCAGCTCATTATTTTAACATAACAGATGG
This sequence comes from Bison bison bison, assembly GCF_000754665.1. NCBI lineage: Eukaryota > Metazoa > Chordata > Mammalia > Artiodactyla > Bovidae > Bison > Bison bison. Next base: position 2,784,046 of record NW_011494949.1, read on the forward strand.
ATGAATGTATATGTATTCATATACTATATATAATTTAAGGGAAACCCAAGAATACTGGAGTGAGTAACCTATCCCTTCTCCAGGGGATCTTCCCAACCCAGGAATCGAACTGGGGTCTCCTGCATTGCAGGCAGATTCTTTACCAACTGAGCTATCAGGGAAGCCCCATATAATGTATAAAAGTCTATGTATTTTTTGTCAGTCTCCCACCTGTCAATCATCTACCTCTGTTTGTCTATCATCTATTAATATATCAGTCTACTCCTATCTACCTCTATTATCTATCCATTTATCTATTGTCTCTCTATAGTCCAGGGTTTGTAGTGTAGGGACATTGCTGGACAATACCTGATGCTTCTCCCAGGAGCTGCACAATTTTGCACTGAATTGGTAATAATTGAAAGTGCCTGTTTCCATAGTATTATCATCTGAGTTTGCTGTCAAATTTCTGGAGACTTGCCAATGTCATAGTGCTAAAGATTTCCGCTGGAGTTTTGATTTATGTTTCTCTAATCATGAGTGAAGTTAATGTCTCTCCATAGGACTAAACACTACCTGCATTCTTTGACTATGATCTGTCTGTTCCTTTGCATAGCCCATTTCTCCAGAGAGATTGTTTACACACTTAAGAAGCTCTGTGCATATTAGAGTGTTCTTGCCTGGAGAACTGCATGGACAGAGGCGTCTGGCAGGCCCAGAGTCAGACACAATAGTGACTGAGCATGCGTGCACATGCTGGCAAATGATTTTCTACTTTATAATTGTTTTTTATTTTTATCCTGTTTATATATTTTTTACAAAGATGTTTTTCCAAGAGGTTTTTTTTTTTAATGTCCCCAGATACACCAATCATCCACTTTCAAGTTTTACAAATATTTACCTGTGTTTTCTTTCACTATTTGTATGGTTTCATTTCTCTTCATAGATCTCTGGTATAATTAGAATTTATCCTGGTGTGTGATGAGGGTTCAGCCATGAACTTGACGCTTACTCCTTGGAAGTAAAGCTATGGCAAACCCAGACAGCATATTAAAAACAGAGACATCGCTTTGCCAACAATGTTCTATATAGTTAAGGCTATAGTTTTTACAGTAGTCATATACAGATGTGAGAGCTGGGCCACAAAGAAGGCTGAGTACTGAAGAACTTATGCTTTCAAACTTTGGTGCTTGAGAAGACTTGAGAGTCCCTTGGACTGTAAGGAGATCAAACCAGTCAATCCTAAAGGAAATCAACCGTGAATATTCATTGGAGGGACTGATGCTGAAGCTGAAACTCCAATACTTTGGTCACTTGATGTGAAGACTCACTGGAAAATAACCAATGAGTTATTGGAAACGGATTCATTGGAAAATAACCTGATACTGGGAAAGATTGAAGGCAAAAGGAGAAGGACATGACAGAGGATGTGATGGTTATGTAGCATCACCAACTCAACAGACATGAGTTTGCGCAAACTCTGGGAGATGGTGAAGGACAGGGAAGCCTGGTGGGCTGCAGTCCATGGGGTCTCAGACAGTTGGACAGGACTTAGCTACTGATCAACAACAACATGATGAGATAAACTGATCCAATAGAATCTTTTTCAACCTGATGGTTTATCCCACTACTGTAACGCCAGTTATTAAAAAGTTCAATTTTTCCTACCTATTTAAAATGGCAACTTTATCATATAATTTACTTTGCCACACAATTGTCCCAACTTCTGGGCATTCCCTTCTCATTCATTCATGTGTTTATACATCCATGCGTGTCATCCCTGTTGTTCTCATGCACTGAGGTTCTGTTTATTTTAATAGAAATAAGTTGATTTACAATGTTTCAAGTGTACAGAAAAGTGATACAGTTTTTATATATATATATATATATATATATATATGTTCTTTTTCATTGGAGAAGGAAATGGCAACCCACTCCAGTGTTCTTGCCTGGAGAATCCCAGAGACAGAGGAGCCTGATGGGCTGCCATCATCTACAGGGTCGCACAGAGTCGGACACGACTGAAGCGACTTAGCAGCAGCAGCAGCATGTTCTTTTTCAGATTTTTTCCATTTTAAGTTATTACAAGATGTTGAATACAGTTTCTTGTGCTATAAAGTAGGTTCTTGTTGATTACCTATTATATATATGTATACAATATTATATATATATCCTAATCCCAAATTCTCACGTTATCCCTCCCTGCTTCCCCCTTTGCCAACCATCTGCTGGTTTTCTTCATTTTTGAGTCTGTTTCTGTTTCCTACATAAGCTCATTTGTATCATTTTTAATTTCTGCATGTAAGTGGTATCAGACGATACTTGTCTTTGACATTTCATTTCAGTATGATCATCTCTAGGTACACCCGTGTAGCTGCATCGGTGTCCTTTCACTCTTTCCGTGGCTGCGTAGTCCTCCACTGTGTGTCTGCACATCTTGCCCATCGCCTGCTGATAGACTAGGTCGCTGAGGGCCTGTGTGTCTACACTGTGTTATGAAATCCTTGCTCGTATTTAATATTGTTCTTCTGGCTATTCTTCTTGGTTTTTTTCTTCTAAATGAACTTTAAAATCCACTTGCTTCCTTTGGAAGAATGAAACCCTTGATACCATAGCTGCAATTAGGTTAAATCCCCAGATTCATCTGGAGAGCACCCATATATGTGTCTGCGAGATTCCCCAGGTGGAACATGATGTCACGTCAGGTTGGTCTAGGTTTCCTTTCCTGTCTTTTTTTTTTTTTTTAATTTTAGTACATTTCTCTGCTTGTCTAATTTCAGCATAGAAGGCAAAGTGAACATTTCAAATATGAATTATGTCTTGGCATCTCTCTGCTCAAAACTTTCCAATAATAAATGATTCATGTCACTCAGAACAAACACCAAACTCTCCCAGGAGCTCCACAACCATAGTAATTAGTTTGACCACCCCATAAGTTCTAGAACCTCCTTTTCTCCCACCCCCACTGCCTTCCATGTCCCCACCTCAAGCTTCGGGCTTCCCTCTCATTCTCTCAGCATCACCGCCCCCCAGCCAGGTACACACTTCTGAGTCTTGCCAACTGCTGTCTGCTCATGAGGTCTCCCTGCCCACCTGTGTTCAAGGGAAATCTTCCTCACTCTGAACCACCCATCCTCCTTCCAAGACCTAGTATTTTCTATAACCGATGTCACCTGATAAGTACATAATTTCACATTTACTGATGAGTCAATGCTTTATGTTGAATTAAAGTTGTTCTCACCGGTAAACCCCCTGCAGCAGAGCTTCAGCTAACACATGGTAAGTATTCCGCAAATGTCCATCATACCATCCAGTGCACAATTAACCTGGAAGACAGCAGCTCTCTGTTCACTCAATCTTTTCTGAGAATCTATTGGAAATACAAAATACTCCTTTGTGGCTCCCTGACGAACACAGGAGGACTTGGCCGCTCGAAGGGTACCAGGGCCTCACGTGTGGCTTCTGTTTTCTCTCTCACTTTTCCCCACCTGCCTCTCCCTGACCTGGGTATGGATATCTATGGCAGGTTTAGAGATTAGCATTTTTAAGTTGTTATGTGGAGAATCCCATGCCCGTTTGTCTTGGGCCAGCCCGTCACTGAGAAATGTCACTGTTGAATCTGATAAATGGCAACTCGTTCTGGAAATAAATCCAGACTCAGACATAATAATCAGACCTCCGAGGTGAATTAAAAGTATTTTAATGCTAGGGAAGGCAGACTCCGTCTCACTGAAGTTTTCCTTTTGTGCTGTGAGAAGGCCATCTACACCCGCCCTCCACTCATGCACAGTACACAAACCCCACACTCATGTGTGCACACATGCACACATGTCACATACACGGACACCTCACGTACACACAGCACACAGACTCACCATGCTGACCTGGGCCCCTGCAAGGTGGGGCACTTCCTATGTGCCTGTTCACCCCACCATCCTCTGTGCCCCTTAAAAACAATTAGTATCTTATGTGAAGAAATCAACTCCATTAAGCACTTACTCAAAATCTGAAACGTCTGAGCATCATTTGAGTGTGTGCTGTTAAAATTTTATTTCTACAATACAAGGAACTCGTCAATTTTATGGACACTATTAACTACACAGGAAATAAAGAGACAAAGTGCATTTAGGCAGTAGAAAAAGCGCAGATTTATAAACTCCCTTATTTTCTTAGAGAATATCAAAGACGAAAATCACAGTTTGGAGGAGGTTGCAAAGAAAGATCGCCGTTTTCAGAGATGTATTTTCTGTATGGGGGGGGTCTGACGTCAGTGAGAGATACATGTGTTGGCTCCAGTTGTTCAATACAAGCTTCGCTGGTTGCAAGGATCAAGTTGGTTGACTTCAAAGCCTCAGATCCTGTCCCCATAACCAACATCAGAGGCAGAAGTTCACATAGGAAGCCATATATTCTCCTTATCATAAATCCTGGTGTAGGATATAAAGACCACCAGGCACAATGTGCTTGAGCTCTTCTGCATCATCTGCGTCTCACCCACAACTCAAGGCTCTCACGAACCAAAGCAGAAGACGATCCTGGGACTACAGAGCATCCCTCCGCCACCTCTCCCCAGCCGCACACCTGGCGTCCTTCCCTGTGGGGAGAGAGGAGCAGGCTGCCAGGGCAGCAAGAACACATCTCAGGTCAATGTCCTCTGTGTCTTCTCGGTTCTCTCTTCCAGCCCCTTTGAAGAGGCTTTCAGGAAACGCATGGTGTTGTCAGGTGCCATCATTTTGCTTGTGGCCGTCCGCATATTCAGACCCAGTTCAGGGACTCTTGTATTGACAACCAGGGCCTTGTACTTGGTTCACATCGTGGAACCTGGGGTCCCACGGTCTATGATGTAACATATATTTTCATCTTCTGATGTGCTTCTTCTCACAAAGACAAGAAAAGCACATTTCTAGCTCCAACTCCAATCCACTCTCTGCCTTGTACTCAATAGAGAGACTGGCCTTTAAGACTGGGAATAAATGATCGACCTTCAAGGGAGAGGATTTGCACAAAGCAGCAATGACATAACTAACTGACTCGCCCTGGCTGATCAGCACCCATCAATATACAGCTGCTCCTAAATCTCGAGCTGGAAATTGAGAGCAGCAATATCTCTAGGATAATTATCTTCCTCTCTCTTATGAAAGCAGAAATGTGGGCAACTTGAGAGCTACCCCAGGGCTACAGAGCTAACATTTCCAGATGGGATACAGTGGACCACCCCCGCATCCTCCCCCTACCCTGCTCCAAACATGTGCAGTTGAGTGCCAAGTTCTGAAGCCTTCCTATTCTTATAACTTTATGCTCTTTTGAAAAGAACACATTTGCCATTTACAATAGCAAGCTGCTTAGAGCAGATCATCTGTTTGGGGAGTGCTGTTTCAAAGTGTATCTTAGTTTTGTGTCCACAGTCCTGATGCCCCAGTTAGTGGTGATCCAGGAGCTTTAATGGAGGCCTGATAAAGCTTCCTGCTGACATGCTTCAGAAAAAAACTAAGATCATGGCATCTGGTCCCATCACTTCATGGAAAATAGATGGGGAACAAATTGAAACAGTGACAGACTTTATTTCCTTGGGCTCCAAAATCACCACGGACAGCAACTGCAGCCATGCAATTAAAAAACACTTGCTCCTTGGAAGATAATAAACCCAGACAGCATATTAAAGAGCAGAGCCATCACTTTGCCAACAAATGTCTGTCAAAGCTATGATTTTTGCAGTAGTGATGCATGGATGTGAGAGTTGGACCATAAAGAAGGCTGAGTGCTGAAGAATGAATGCTTTTGACCTGCAGTGCTGAAGAAGACTCTTGCGAGTCCCTTGGATAGTAAGGAGATCAAGCCAGTCAATCCTAAAAGAAATTAACCCTGAATATGCATTGGAAGGACTGATGCTGAAGCTTAAGCTCCAATACTTTGGCTACCTGATGTGAAACTGATTCATTGGAAAAGACCCTAATGCTGGAAAAGATTGAGGGCAGGAGGAGAAGGGGATTTCAGAGGATAAGATGGTTGGATGGCATCACCAACTCAATGGACATGAATCAGAGTAGACTCTAGGAGACAGTGAAGGACAGGGAGGTCTGGGGTGGTGCAGTTCATGGGGTCACAAAGAGTCAGACACGACTGAGTGGCTGAATCACAGAGCCTGGTGCTGCTTGCAGGGCAGCCAAGAGCTCCTTGGAGGAAAGGGTCTCTCCTAATCCTCTGCTTCCATCATTCAGGATTTTAGGGCTGGACTGGTGGTCTGTGGCAGTTGTGCAAGCTTCCCTGGTGGCTCAAATGGTAGAGAATCCACCTGCAATGCAGGAGACCCAGGTTCAAATCCCTGGCTCTGGAAGATCCCCTGGAAAAGGAAATGGCAACCCACTCCAGTATTCTGGCCTGGGGAATCCCATGGACAGAGGAGCCTGGCAGGACACAGTCCATTGGATCACAAAGAGTCAGACACTACTGAATGACTAACATACTTTCTGGTAACCTGTGAAGGTGCTGTTGGGACTATATTGCAAGAAAGGCCTCCAGTCCCAGGAGCTTCCCAGTGAAACCTTATCTGCTGACTTGGACTCGCTACCAACCTGGATGGTGAGGAGGTGACCATGACTGGGTCATGCCCCCTCTCCCCTCTGCTCCTGGGGTTATGACCTGAGGGGGCGTCCATTGACTCTATCTGGAAGCTGAGTGTGGGAGCTCACAAGGCCTTATCCAGGGTCCTGAAAACCTGACCAGCATGAGTCAGTGGCCAGCAAAGACCCCATGAGGCAGGTCAGCTGAGGACTCAGGGAGATCCTGTGTTGCAGGCAATGTGCCCGCTGCACCCAAATACTGTGAGGGTGCTGTTCCTTCAGGCTGAGCAAATCCCCCAGACCCCCAGCCCTTCTGAAGCAAAACGTGACCCCCTCCTCAGAGAGTGGTGTTACCACCCCCCTCCCACTCCACCAGTGATATGGGACATCCAATTATGGCCCATTTGCCAGAGTCTCGGCCCCCTCCTCCCTGTACACATGTCAACCTGTCCTGCGATTTCTGAGTTCCTAATGGGAATCATGTTTTCATAGAGTGCCCCTCAATCGTTCCTTCCTGGTTTTCTACAAAGTGGTCAGCACATGTGTCTCCCATTTTCCTATTTGCGTTTCTGACAGGGGTCCCTTCTGCTGTGAGGTGAGCATGCAGGTGACCAGGTAACTCAGGGGCCTGTGGAGTGGATGGGAGCTTCCAGATCCTGCAAGATGAGCAGAGTTTCCCATGAGCGGGCAATGCCACAGAGTGCTTTTGATCAGTTCTTTTGCCTACTCATGGCCCTAGAGCTGGCTACAGAATTTGTCTTACGAGCCTGACACTAATGTGCTAGGTGTATTTCATCACCACTAATAGGAAGTGAGCACCCAGCGATTCTGCATCACACCAGCCTGACACAGGCACACGTTGATTTTGACATGTTTTCTTACAAACACCTGGTTTTCATGAATGAACGGATATAATGGTGGCCAGGAGGGCCACTGTGGGGGACTGCCTGCCCTTCCAGCTCTGTGAACAAGTGTCTCCTGCCGGGAGGTCAAGCCCCTTCAGGTGAGGGACGCCCTACCTGTCAGCACAGACCCAATTCATCTTTTCAAGGGCTATCTGGAATTAGGTGATTTGACTTTTTTTAAAGCACGAAATGGAACCTTCACAGATTTAGGGTAGAGAGGGCCTGATCGTTTCCTTATGAAGACTGGCCGATGCTATCAATGCAGGTAAGATGAAGTCAGATCAAAGGAGCTCATGGTTTTGCTATTTGTTATGCCCTCCTACACCCACTGGCTGTGAGCCTTGGGCCTCTTAAAATGCTCCTGTCAGGAGGGTGTCACAGCCAATGTGGTGTAGACATGGTGGATTTTCTGCTTTGTTTTGTTTTACTTCATTTTTTTTTTTTCACTTTTGCTTACAAATGCCTCATTTGTAAGTTTCCATCCATCTTGGGTGAACACAGTGCACACCTGGAGACCCCACAGAGACTGAACCAGACCTGCCTTTGAGTGTTTGTTTTCTGGAGAGGTACAGGTCAGCAGTGGCCTGCCACAGGGACAGGGGCTCTGGGTGCAGCAGACCTGGGTGCTGCATAAGCCCTCCTGGAGGTGATCGCCATCAACCCCACTATAGAGCCTCCAGAACTTACAAAGGACTGGGGAAACAGACTCTTGGAGGACACAAAAATAAAATGTTGTGTGGCCAGAACCCAGGAGAAAGGAGCAGTGAGTCCACGTGAGACTCACCCAGACTTGCCCGTGAGTGTCCAGGAGTCTCGGCCAGATGCCTGGGTCAGCAGTGGCCAGCTGCAGGGCTGGGGACAGAGTGTGGCACTGCGTGCATGGGACCTTTTGAAGGAGGTTGCCATTTTCTTCATTACCTTCACCATAGTTTGGCCTCAGGTCAAACAACAGAGGGAACACAGCCCTACCCATCAAAAGAAAATTGGATTAAAGATTTACTGAGCATAGCCCTGCCCATCAGAACAAGACCCAGTTTCCTCCAGTCAGTCTCTCCCATCAGGAAACTTCTATAAGCCTCTTACCCATATATGTCAGAGGGCAGACAGAATGAAAACCACAATCACAGAAAACCAATCAAACTGATTACATGGACCACAGCCTTGTCTAACTCAGTGAAACTATGAGCCATGCTGTGTAGGGCCACCCAAGACAGACAGGACACGGTGGAGAGGTCTGACAAAAGGTGATCCACTGGAGAAGGGAATGGCAAACCACTTCAGTTTTCTTGCCTTGAGAACCCCAAGAACAATATGAAAAGGCAAAAGGATAGGACACTGAAAGAGAACTCCCCAGGTCAGTAGGTGCCCAATATGCTACTGGAGAAGAGTAGAGAAATAATTCCAGAAAGAATGGAGAGAGATGGAGCCAAAGCAAAAACAATGTCCAGTTGTTGATGTGACTAGTAATGAAAGTAAAATCTGATGCTGTAAGAACAATACTGCATAGGAACCTGGAATGTAGGTCTATGAATCAAGGTAAATTGGAAGTGGTCAAATAGGAGATGGCAAGAGCTAACATCAACATTTTAGGAATCAGTGAACTAAAATGAACTGGAAAGAGCAAATTTAAATCAGATGACCATTATACCAGGGGCAGGAACCATTTGAAGAAAGGGAGTAGCCCTCATACTCAAAAAAGGACTCTGAAATGCAGTTCTTGGGTGTAATCTCAAAAATGACAGGATGATCTCTGTTAGTTTCCAAAGGAAACCATTCAATATCACACTAATCCAAGTCTATGCCCTAACCAGTAATGCTGAAGAAGCTGAAGTTGAATGGCTCTATGAAGACCTACAAGACCTCCTAGAACTAACACCCAAAAAAGATGTCCTTTTCATCATAGGGGACTGGAATGCAAAAGAAGGAAGTCAAGAGATATCTGGAGTAACAGGCAAATTTGGCCTTGGAGTACAAAATGAAACAGGGCAAAGGCTAACAGAGTTTTGCCAAGAGAATACATTGGTCATAGCAAACACGCTTTTCCAACAACAAAATAGAAGACTCTACTCATGGGCATCACCAGATGGTCAATACGGAAACCAGACTGATTACATTCTTTGCAGCCAAAGATGGAAAAGCTCTTCACAATTGACAAAAACAAGACTGGGAGCTGACTGTGGCTCAGATCATGAACTCCTTATAGACAAATTCAGACTTAAATTGAAGAAAGTAGGGAAAATCACTAGACTGTTGAGGTATGACTTGAATCAAATCCCTTTATACAAATCCTGGAAATGACAAATAGATTCAAGGGATTAGATTAGGTCTGATAGACAGAGTGCCTGAAGAACTATGGACAGAGTTTCCTGACTTTGTACAGGAGTCAGTGATCAAGACCATCCTCAAGAAAAAGAAATACAAAAAACAAAAATGGTTATCTGAGGAGGCCTTACAAATAGCTGAGAAAAGAAGAAAAGTTAAAGGAAAAGGAGAAAAGCAAAAATGTATTCAGTTGAATGCAGATTCCAAAGAATCGCAAGGAGAGATTTAAAAAAAAAGCCTTCCTCAGTGATCAGTGCAAAGAAATAGAGGAAAACAATAGAATGGAAAAGATTAAAGATCTCTACAGGAAAATTAGAGATACCAAGGGAACATTTCATGCAAAGATGGGCACAATAAAGGACAGAAACGATATGGACCTAACAAAAGCAAAAGATATTAAGAAGAGGTGGCAAGAATACACAGAAGAACTGTACAAAAAAGATCTTCATGACCCAGATAACCACGCTGGTGTGATCATCTACCTATGGCCAGACATCCTGGAGTGCAAAGTCAAGTGGGCCTTAGAAAGCATCACTACGAACAAAGCTAGTGAAGGTGATGGAATTCCAGCTGAGCTATTTCAAATCCTAAAATATAATGCTGTAAAAGTGTTGCACTCAATATGACAGCAAATTTTGAAAACTCAGCAGTGGCCGCAGGACTGGAAAAGGTCAGTTTTCATTCCAATCCCAGAAAGGCAATGCCAAGGAATGTTCAAACTACCACACAATTGCACTCATCTCACAAGCTAGCAAAATAATTCTCAACATTCTCCAAGTCAGGCTTCAAAAGAACATGAACCATGAAGTTTCAGATGTTCAAACTGGATTTAGACACAGCAGAGAAACAAAAAATCAAATTGCCAACATCCGTTGGATCATTGAGAAAGCAACAGAGTTCCAGAAAAACATCTATTTCTACTTTATTGACTATGCCAAAGCCTTTGACTGTGGATCACAACAAACTGTGGGAAATTCTTCAAGAAATGGGAATACCACACCACCTGACCTGCCTTCTGAGAAATCTGTATGCAGGTCAAGAAGCAACAGTTAGAACTGGACATGTAACAACATTCTGGTTTCAATTTGGAAAAGGAGTACGTCAAATCTGTCTATTGTCACCCTGCTTATTTAACTTATATGCAGAGTACATCAGGCAAAAGAACAGGCTGGATGAAGCATAAGCTAGAATCAAGCTTTCCAGGAGAAATATCAATAACCTCAGATATGCAGATGACACCACCCTTATGGCAGAAAGTGAAGAGGAACTGAGAAGCCTCTTGATGAAAGTGAAGGAGAAGAGTGAAAAAGTTGACTTAAAGCTCAGCATTCAGAAAACTAAGATCATTGCATCCGGTGCCATCGCTTCATGGCAAATAGATAGGAAAACAGTGGAAACAGTGGCAGACTTTATTTTTGGGGGGCTCCAAAATCGCTGCAGATGGTGACTGAAGCCATGAAACTAAAAGAGACTTGCTCCATGGAAGAAAAACTATGACAAAGCTAGAGAGCATATTAAAAAGCAGAGACATTATTTTGCTGACAAAGGTCTGTCTAGTCAAAGCTATGGTTTTTGCAGTAGTTATGTATGGATGTGAGAGTTGGACCTTCAAGAAACCTGAGCCCTGAAAAATTGATGGTTTTGAACTGTGGTGTTGGAGAAGACTCTTGAGAGTCCCTTGAACTGCAAGAATATCAAACAAGTCCATCCTAAAGGAAATCAGCCCTGAATATTCATTGGAAGGACTAATGCTGAAACTCCAATACTTTGGCACCTGATGCAAAGAACTGACTCATTCAAAAAGATCCTGATATTGGGAAAGATTGAAGGTAGGAGGAGAAGGGGATGGCAGAGGATGAGATGGTTGGATGGTATCACTGATTCAAAGGACATGAGTTTGAGCAAGCTCCAGGAGTTTGTGATCAACAGGGAGGCCTGGAGTGCTGCCGCCCATAGGGTTGCAAAGAGTCGCAGACAACTGAGTAACTGAACTGAACTGAAAACATCATGGACTTTCTTGGGGCCCAGATCCTCACCTCTATGTTCGCATGTTCAGTGAAGGGAGAAGGAGGAACCTAATGATGGGTTTTAATGGATGAATTAACAACTTGGACTGCTTAATCTCGCTTATGTTTTACAACAACTAGTTATCCTAGCAAGCACAAACCATCATGCATGTTTCAAACTCTAAACCTGCTATTTGGAGGATGACTATTCGAATAATTGAATAGTCCAGAAGAATTAGAGCCCA
>NW_011494949.1:2796162-2802117 GCF_000754665.1 Bison bison bison
GATAACTGTCATTCTGGCGGCTTTGGTTGTGAACCTGCCATGAAATCCCCCTTGCTTCTTGCTGAGGGCAGACCATGCAGTAGGCACAAGCATGTGATTTGAATTCTGATTCCAGACTTTCCTGTATCTGTAGTGGTGGGTCAGTTATTAACTTGTTCACTTTGTCAATACATTGATCTTTAAATTGGGTAATATAATGCTCAGGTTCTCTGTGGGAACTAAATGAAGAAGAAATATAAAACTCTTAGCACAATTCCTGGTGTCTCTGGGATAAATGGTAACTGCTGTCATGACCATAATAATTGCTGTGTTAATCTTGGGATTTTTCTTCTTCCTTTTCTTTTCCTCCTGTTTCCGGTGTGCAGAGTAGAATCTGGAAAGAGTGAGGGGGAAGGACTTTCCCCATTTGATTTGGAGCCCAGAATGCCATACGATCTTCATTTTACCTCTGCTCAACTGTTAGAGAAAAGTGTTCTCGTACAGCAGAGTCTAAAGGAAGAAAGCAACCTTTCTATAGAAGAGACAAGAGTCTGATGTTAGGGCAAAAGTGCTGGAGAAAAGGAGTTTCTCCTACTTATTTCCTGAAATAAAAGAGTATGGACTTGCAGGTAACAGTTAACGGTCAACATCATTACTTTTCAGTGTAAGAACGTGCTTAACCTGGAAGCCTCCAGGTACTCCTGAGCGAGCACTTAGGGACTTCTGCCCAGCCCCTAGGGATGACCGGGTGCCACGTCCACCTGGTCGGATTCTGCTGGGTCAGGGTACCCTCAAGGAGCTCAGCCTTAGCCAGGGGCCCTGAGCCCATCAAACGCAGATCCCTGGATTCACACCAAGGTCCACAGAGGCTGGAAAAATCTTAGGAGACTCTTCCTTTTCCTCTTTGTTGACCTTGAGCATCTCATACTCACCCAGCATTTCTGATATTTCGTGAGAGAATGTCAGACTGTCTTTTCTGCAGTTTCTTGGAGAGCATGAACTTAGAGCAAATTGAAGGATTTTTCTGTCTCCATCTCAACGCTTGCTTGACTCATGAAGAACTCTTTGCGGCTAAGTCTCATGTTCACAGTCCCTGCAGCATTTTACATCTCTGGACCCAGAGATGAGCCATGATCTAGAATTCAGTTCACTGTATGTTTAATTTATAATAAGGGCAGGGGATGGTCCTGATGTCCTTCCATCACTTTTTCCTTTTTTTAAAATATGTATTTATTTTTTATTTTTGGCTGCACTGGGTCTTTGCTGCTCACAGGTTTTCCTACTTGTGATGAGTGGGGGCTGCTCTTCACGGTGGTATGCAGGCTTAGTCATGCAGAAGCTCATGGCATCTTCCCAGACCAGGGGTCCAATCTGTGTCCCCCGCATTGGCAGGAGGATGCTTAACCACTGGACTGCCGTGGAAGTCTCCATCGCTTTTCTTCAACAGATGTTCTCTGTCATAGTCTGGAGCACAGGTCCATGCAGGTATAATGCACTGCTTTTCAGTCCTTTGCACGGAGGGCGTGGGCCAGAGCACTGCACCATGACCCAGCATGTAGCCTTCGGGAGGTCGCCTTCCTTCTGCATCTGAGCTTCTGCTCCAGGCTGAGTGAGCAAAGACAGACGTGGAAGGCCCTTTGAGGAGGCCACGGTGACTGCATTTGAGTCCATTTATGATTCTGGATTGCCTCTTGGCAGGAAAGCTATGACAAACCCAGACAACATACTCCAAAGCAGAGACATCACTTTGCCAACAAAGATCCGTCTTATCAAAGTTATGGTTTTTCCAGTGGTCATGTATGGATGTGAGAGCTGGACCGTAAAGAAGGCAGAGCATCAGAGAATTGATGCTTTTGAAATGTGGTGTTGGAGAAGACTCTTAAGAGTCCCTTGGACTGCAAGGAGACCAAATCAGTGAATCTTAACGGAAATCAATCCTGAATATTCCTTGGGAGGACTGATGCTGATGTTCCAATCCTTTGGTCACCTGAGGCAAAGAGCTGACTCATTGGAAAAGACCCTGATGCTGGGAAATATTGAAGGCAGGATGAGAAGGGGGCAACAGAGAACGAGATGGTTAGATAGCGTCACCAATTCAATGGACATGAACTTGGGCAAATTCCGGGAGCCAGTGAGGGACAGGGAACCCTGGCTTGGTGAAGTTCATGGGTCACAAAGAGTCAATCATGACTTGGCAACTGGACAACAACAAATGATTCCAGAAACTGGTGTAAAGAAAATGTCCTGTCTTATTGAAAAATGAAGATAACGATCAATCAGCAAATTTTCAGTATATTAAAATAATTGTTAGAATATCTCAGAAAGCTAATACCTCTTAACAGGGCAAAAATAAAGACATTACCACATGGCTCCAAACTCCAGCCTGAGGGTCTGACCTCCATCTCTATTGTCCACTCAATGGAGAGAGGATCAAGACAGCTGCTCTTGAGTCAGAGACCCAAGGATACTGCTCAGAGACCTCAGCCAGAGAAGCTGACGGCTGAAGAGTTCTTCCAGAGTGGTGACAGCTGGCCTCCTATTGTCCCTGAGGTCCCTGAGACCGCAGCCTGAGGCGGTCGTTTGGCTCGAAGGCGGCAGAGCTACAGGTAACAAAGATCTTGGGCTCTTTGCTCTGGGAACCATACAGCACATAGATAAGTATGGTCTGTGGAGTTGAAGATGCCCTTGACCTCTGTCTGTTGAGTGGGTGTCTCTCTCTCCCTCATTTTGGATCTTCATTTGCATCAGAAAGACACACAGTCAGACAGAAAACCGGAAGCACTGAAGAAGTGAAAGGCATTCAGTCGTGTCTGATTCTTTGAGACCCGATGGGATGTAGCACTCCAGGCTCCTCTGTCTGTTGGAATTTTCCAGGGAAGAATACTATAGAGTGGGTAACCATTCCTTTCTCCAGTGGATTTTCCTGACCCAGGGATCAAATCCAGGTCTCCTGCAACGCAGGTAGATTTTTTACCATCTAAGCCACCAGGTAAGCCCAACATTGTTCAAATTCAAGCATTTCACGCTTTAATTTAGGGTCATCTGAAGAGGACAAGAGGACATTTCAGATCTCACATCTGTGCAAGCTCAGGGCATTCATTGTAACTTCTTATTTAACTGCTGGCACGATTTAAAACCTGGGCAACATGTGTATACCTGTGGCAGATTCATGTTGATGTATGGTAAAACCAATACAATATTGTAAAGTAATTAACCTCCAATTAAAATAAATAAATTTATATTAAAAAAATAAATAAAACCTGGGTCTTTATGAACCACCCTCTTTCTGCTGCATCTTGCTTTGGTGTGTGAGTTTTTCCATATAAAGCAGGCTTGTCTGGCTCCAGCTCAAGTTGCCAGGGATGACATAAAGTGAGGGGAGGCTGGAGCAGTCCTGTGTTACTTATATTTGTGCTTTAATTGATCAGGCTTGAATGTCTAAAAGCAACTCTGCACTTAAAAACATTCACTGTATAAAATACATTCATCCTTTTCTATTGTATTGACATTTCTCTTGAGTTGGTTATCCAGACCCACTTGCCTTGTTGAGCTTCTCCTGACCAATTCTGAGCAGCAATTCTGCTCACCAACTTCTGCACAGAGGGTCTTGGAAAAGACACCCTGAGATTAATAAGAAAGACACACAGATGAAAAATCGAAAGCACTGAACCTTGCTAAACAGCTCTGAGTTCCGAACCAGCTCTTGGTTTTCCTGTATTCATGCTGGAGTGCCAGTTTCCTATGTCCTATGAAAGAAAAGAATCAAATCACTACCTTCCTATTTTCAATGGACTCAGAAACTAGCAATGTCTTCTAATTTCTGGGGAAATTGACATGCTGGCATTTGAAGGGCTTTGCATATAGGACGAACTTGGTCTAGAGATGAGTCATCATCGCCTGAGCTCCAGACTCATTATCCTGGCTTTAACCACCGCCCCCCACCCCCCGCTCCTACTCTGAAAATGAGAACGAAAAGAGTATAATAACAGTCATAATTATCTCATAGGCTTAACTGAAATGGTATACATATACAGCTGAGCACAATGCCTGACTTGTAGAAAACACCCTAAAAGTAAGGGTAACAATGAAATGAATCTTGAAAGGCATGACTTATTGCTTTTCTTAATTCGGTTAAGTCTGGCTCAAGCTGCATTCTCCAGGGTGGCCCTGAACATAGTTTTGCTCCTCCTGAGAGCATCCTCTCCTTTTTAAGGTGACACAGGAGGTCTTGAGACGCATGGAATATTCCAGAAGGAGGTCCCTCTCCTACTATTTCTCTGCTTTGTTAGCACATCATGCCTCTGATGGACTCCAGGAGGAGTCAGGAAGTAGAACCCTGCTCCCTTATATGAAAGGACAGCCAGGCTCCCATGAGTGAAGATCAGCTGGTGACCCTAGCCTGGAGCCTGTCTTGTGGCCAACACCTCAAGCCTGGAGACTGTGGATGCTGGACTGAAGAAAGGAGGCAGTGGTGCATTGACTGGCTGGAGTCTTTTGATGGAGAGGGTGGGGAAGTTAATGTACTTTTTCTATTAGAAAGATGAGAAAGGTAAGGACTCAGAAGAGTTCAGCATTCCAGCTCAGGGCTCCTCCCCCATCCCCCAACTGAATCAGAACTAAGACCCTCTCCTGACACCAGTCTAGTGATGGTCCTGCTCTGCATGTCACCTGCTCTTTTGCTAAACCTGCTCTCTATGAGGTCATGTGAACCATTCACTGAGATGTTGGGTGGGGGGACAGGAAAGAAATTTTAGCTTGGAAAGAGCTCAGACTAGCCGTCGCAAAACAAATGCAGGGTCAGGAACAGGTGAGGTATTGACTTTGAATGAAAGGAAAGCATCAGAGGCCAAAGATTTCTGTTCAGCCAGAAAGACATTTCTCATCAGGCCTGGATCTGGAAGCATTTACTTCCCCTCTGACATCCCCTCCAAGTTTTTCAGAAGGAACAGCTTTGTGCAGCCCAGCAGGGCCAAAAGAGCTACTCAGTAGAGAAAAAGGGCACCGAGAGGAACAGGCAGACCCCATGTGAGCCCCCGTCCTTGCTGGGAGCTGTCCGGAGAGTCTGTCACCGCGCCTGCAGGAGCAGATCACGGGCAGCAGGAGCCAGAGCCACCTTGGAAGAAGTCTCTGTATAAGAAGCAAATGTTGCTTGGGGTGCACCCCTGAGATGTAGAGGATGATTCACAACTGGAAAACCAGCCGCCAGCGTGTGGATGAAGGCTGATGCTCGGTAAGCCAGAGCGAGGTGGAGAAAGAAGAGGACACAGGCAGACCTAGAGCGGAAATCCACTTTTTCCTTCACCTGGGTGCCTCTTCACAGAGAGTTGTGCTGGTTTCTAAGAGAAAAGACACTTGCAGCTTTTATGACTGCTTCCCTGTGCCTGAGGGTTTCCGTGTACTAGTATTCGAGCCCCTGAGAGTGAGCATCCTTCTTCCAGGGTTGGCTTCAGCCCACCCTTTAACATGCTGGACTCTGATTCATTCTGCAGATAAGCCTGAGCATCCTCAAATATACTTTTTAAGAAGCTTGCTGAAGTGGGGTTGATTCAAACATACTTTTCATTATTGGCTTTCTCCTTTTGGTGGCATGTCTGTCAGAGCTGGTACTCAAAAAGCTGCTTAGGTTTTCTGAGCAGAAGCCTGTATGGGGCGGATCATGTATGTGTGGTCCTGGGGGCAGACTTGGAGATGCCACCCCCCGCTTGCCCTGGGGTGGCTCCAGCTCCACGGCACTGGCAGCGCCACCCCTCCAGATGTGGAGCTTTTCACTGCTCACTGTGCTTGGTCTGAACTCCTATTACTCACCCTTATCTGCCTTTCCTGAAGTCAGTTAGGCATGTCAGTTACACATGTCTTTGCGACCCCATGGACTGTAGCCTGCCAGGCTCCTCTGTCCATGGGATTCTCCAGGCAAGGATATGAGAGTGGGTTGCCATTCCCTTCTCTGGGGGAACGTCTTGACCCTGGAGAGACTGA
>NW_011494949.1:2802217-2842787 GCF_000754665.1 Bison bison bison
AATTTCTTTATTTTACTATCTGTGCCACCAGGGAAGCCCTCCTTCCATTAAAAATGTCCTTCTATACTTGCAGTAAAAAAAAAAAAAAAAAAAAAAAAAAACAGCTCACTAGGTAGGTGAGTAGTGTTGGTGTTTCAGAACTAAAATAAAAACTATACTTAAAATATGAGAAAACAACACACGCCAGCTCTGAAAGGCAGAGTACCGAAAGGAGAACTTAGTGAAAATGCCTATTGGATGAAATGATGGATGTAAAGCATCAGTGCAGTGTGTGCAAAGTGTGCAAAGAGCTTGTATGCTGAGTGTATGTTATATGTTGGAAGGAAAGCAATATAGCCCACGAGGAATATAAGAGCTTTGGGGTGGAACAACCGGGGTCATACATGGGCCACGGCAAAGACAAGCACACAGGGAAGCCCGTTCTGGCCTGCATCCCACCTGGCCAGTGGTCCAGTGGCCCTTGATCTCCATTTTGGTGACGCAGAGTCACCTTGGACTCAGAGTGGCCAAGAGGAACGTACCACTCTTCACTGTCTCGTAGATCTCCAGATAAGTCCTCCCCGAGACTCCCCGTCCAGCTGCCAGCTGTTCACATGCGTTTCCTTCTCTCCACCTTCTCTCCCCATTTACTGCCCAAGTTTGGCTTCCTCGCATCCTTTCACCTGGTTCATAGCACCGGCCTCTCTGGTCTTCCTGACTCCAGCCTTGCTTCTCCCTGAACCTGCCAGTGCGGCCAAGGTGATGTTTACCTGCAACATTATCCCTTTCCTGCTGATGTCCTCACATGGACCCCCTCACCTGCAGAGGTGTGAAGTCTCCCACTTGGGTTATAGGACCCTTCATTTTCTGAACTGAATTTGCTTTTCCAATCTCAACTGTGAACTCTCTCTGACTGCTGACCCCTCTCCAGTCCCTACGCTCAACAGGTCATCTCCTCCCCATCCTTAGATTTTCAGCTTCTCTGGTCCTTACCCTCACCTGTGTGCTCCATGTACATGCGTGTATCCCAGCCCCTCATGTCTCACCAAGTGATGACTCTCCATTCACTCCAACCCCACCAGACACTAGTTGTGGAGAACAGGGACTGTGTGTTGCTGATGACTTAAACAGGGAGAAAAGCAAATGCAGACAGTTATTCGGAGTTGGGACCAGTTGGAAAGCTCATCATCAAGGGAGGACTGAGTCTGGAAGGGAGACGGAGAATCCTAGAGGAAGGTGGACACAGACCGTCTCCATATCCAGGATGGATCGGGAAAGCAGAGCAAAGCCAGCCAATGGGAGCGGCAGCAGCAACGGAGACACCGGGAGGATCTTCTCCGCCTCAACGTTCCCCAGTGCAGCGCCACTGGGCTTCATTACAAAGAATCAAGTAGACCTACACTCTCTGGGTTGAGATCCTTGACAAAGGTTTTCTCTTCCCAATGCAGCACACACATGTGTAAACACACATACGTGCATTCACACATAATTACACAGATGCTCATCCACAAACATCACACGCTTACATGTGCATGAGCGTCCTCAGTCGTGTCTGACTCTTTGCAACCCCAACAACTGCAGCCACCAGGCTCCTCTGTCCATGGGCTTCTCCAGGCAAGAATACTGGAGTGGGTTGCCATTTCCTTGTCCAGGGGATCTTCTCGACCCAGGGATCGAACCCGGGTCTCCTGCATTAGAAGGCAGATTCTTTACCACTGAGCCACCAGGGAAGCCCACAGGCTCACACACAATTTCCCAAACAGTAGAGAGATGTCGTTACTGGAAATAAGGCTTTTCACTTTCTGAAACGAAGAGCTGTCTTACCCTCACAGCTCCTCACATAGAGACCTTGTCTGCACAGTTACCCGTTGGCTAAAGTCCTCTGCCTGTGTGCTCTGAGCTCAGCTGAAGTGACGTCCATGTGACCTCATTGAATACCGTGATAATTGTGTATTTCTGATGTTATCATCAAGTTTTCAAATGGCACATTGCCAGCTGGGAAGCATGCAATACCCCCAAGCACAGAGGTTCGCTCTGAAAACTCCAGTGACCTGTTAAAAGGCATGTTCTAGAGGAGCTGGTTGTTAGAGCAATTCAGCAATGAGTGTCTCCAGCACATGGAGCGAGTGTGACGTAACAAGTTCAGGTGTCGGCTTGCAGAGAAAGGCAGGTTGAATCACACAAGCGCAACGTCCTCTCTGCACGGGACACGGCCTCTCCTGAAGGCTGGAGCTCGGTTTTCTGCACCAGAACACAAGCAGTGATGAATGAGTTGGCAAGGGTTCTAAGAGGGGGTCCGGGGAGCCGGGCCTGCTTACTGTGAGGGTGAGATGCTGAGAATGACGCTTAGGGCTGCGAGCCTGCTCCTCTGAGGATGAGGGCAGCTGCTCGCTGTCTTCAGGGGGTGAAAGGGAGACAGGGGCGGAAATGGGCTTTAACTCCATCATAAGGTAATAATTTGAGATATAAGGCACTTCTGCAGCTGGAAGGGGTTACCAAGCAAAGGGACAGAATCTCCCTTCCTCAAGGTCTTTAAAAATAAGTCCTGTCCAACTTTGTTAAGGTTTGGGTGTTCCTCTGAGCTCAGAGTGGAAGATCTAGCCCAGAAATTCACCTTGTCCGCGTCCATGAAGGTCAATCTGAATTCTCACATAGTATTTTCTTTTTCTTCCCCTTCCTCTCTCACATCCTTCCTCGTTTTTTCATTTTATTTACAAAACTAAAATGTATTCTTTCAGTGTAGAGCTCTGTGTCCTGACAAATGTATGCAATCGTGTAACCGCTATCACAGCAGGACTATGGACCATTTCTCCTTCTGATTTTACATTATTTTCCCTACTAATACTGGTTTCCATTTCTTCTATACAGACTCGCAAAGGTTTAACAAAATCTGTAAGAGATTACCACCAAATTGCCTTCTCCAACCCCATTTCTTCAACAAGCAATATACTGTGTAACACTGCTGTCTTTCAGTCACTGAGGCATATCTGACTCTGTGACCCCAGGGGCTGCAACATGGCAGCCTTCCCTGTCCTTCACCGTCTCTCGGAGCTCACTCAAACTCATGTCCACTGAGTCAGTGGTGTCATCCAACCGCTTCATCCCCCATCACCCTTTCCCCTCCTTCCTTCACTCTGTCCCCGCATCAGGTTCTTCTCTAACGAGTCAGCTCTTCAAATAAGGCCCCAAAGTATTGGGCCCTCAGCTTCAGTCCTTCCAGTGGACGTTCAGGGTTGATTTCCTTTAGGACTGACTGGTTTGATCTCCTTTCCTCCCGCCTTTCAAGAGGCTCTTTAGTTCTTCTTCACTTTCTGTCGTAAGTGTGGTGTCATCTGTGTATCTAGGTTATGGATTTTTCTCCCGCCAATCTTGATTCCAGTTTGTACTTCATCCAGCCCAGCATTTCTCATGATGTACTCTGCATAGAAGTTAAATGAGCAGGGTTACAATATACAGACTTGACATACTCCTTTCCCGATTTGGAACCAGTCTGTTGTTCCATGTCCAGTTCTAACTGTTATCTCTTGACCTGCATACAGATTTCTCGGAAGGCAGGTCGGATGGTCTGTTATTCCCATCTCTTGTGTGGTGCAGTCTATGGGCTCGCAAAGAGTCAGACATGACTGAGCGACTGAACTGAACTGAAATATGAAACGTGTATATATATATATATATATATCTATATCTTATGTATATTTATAGAGAATTTATTTTTGTGTATCTGTATATATAGAGAGAGCTTCCCTGATAGCTCAGTTGATAAAGAATCCACCTGCAATGCAAAAGACCCTGGTTCAATTCCTGGGTTGGGACAATTCCCTGGAGAAGGGATAGGCTACCCACTTCAGTATTCTTGGGCTTCCCTGGTGGCTCAGCTGGTAAAGAATCCGCCTACAATGGGGGAGATCAGGGTTTGATCCCTGGGTTGGGAAGATCCCCTTGTAAAGGGACAGGCTACCCACTCCAGCATTCTGGCCTGGAGAATTCCATGGATAGTCCATGGGTTGCAAAGAGTTGAACACAAATGAGTGACTTTCTCTATAATATAGAGAGAAAGAGACAAAGATGTAGAGAGACAGACGCTTCCATTGGTCTCATTTTCTCTGGATTTGAGGTGTAAAGCAATGATAATTTATTTATTTATTTATTTTATTTTTGCACACACACTTTATTATTTACAGAAATTTACCTAATGGAAGCTTCATGAGAGGTAGTCATTTTTTTTTTTTGAATTTTATGTAATTTTCTTTCTTTTTTTTTTTTTTGCCAAATATCAAAATGAATCCACCACAGGTCAAAGCTGGTGAGTCTGCTTTACTCGTGTTCTGTGACAGAAAGTACTAAGCTGACCTGACTGTCTGGGAAAGATGGGGATGGGAAATGAAAAAGAATCCTGGAAGAACCACCTTCCTAATGGAAAGCATTCAGATTAGAACGGTAAGGGTGTAGGGCAGTGACCACAAAGACAGGAGACTCATGCGGCCATATGAGTCTCAAGGCAGTTTTTTGTGTTTTTTTTTTTTTTTTTTTAGCACATTTCCCCACCTCCCCTGCCCGGTGAGTGGGAAGCCCTTCTTGACTTATGAGAACGGTGGGTACAGCCTGGAATGATGACAACCCCTGACCCCCAGAGTGGACTTGGAGAATCATGTGTCTTCGAGGGTGAGGCTTTGTGTCGCTGAATTCACAGATGACTTCCAAGTGGCTTGAATTCGCATGATGAGAAAGTGTGCAGTGTGGGTCCCCAGGAGGACTGACCCTGTTTGGTCAGAGACTGGGGCTCAGAGGGACAGGACGGAGCTGAGAAGTGGCCGTTGGCCCTGCCTCTGGCCCTCCCGTGCTGAGTCCAGAAGGGCTGCAGGAGGCGACACCTGAATAAAGACAACAGCCCAACAGAGATGCGAGCAGGCGCAAAGGAAACCGTCCTTGTCCCTTGATGAGAGGAGCACAGTTTCCGGAGGACACAGGCATCTTAAGAAGGTTCATCACAGGCAGGACCCAGAGGAGACCGGAAAGCACCAGCTGGAGACTCAGCGTCCTGCAGGGTCCCCGCCAAGCTGGCCGGATACCAGCGTTTCCACACTTCCTGGAGGGTCACGAGAAGGCTCAGCGTGGGGGGACTGGACAAGGGTGTCCAGCCAGGCTGAGTGGTCTTTATCAACAGGTATTGAGTAAGACTCTGGGAGACCCTGGTTCTCAGAACAAATATCTTGCGGACAGAGGCTGCCCCAAGCCAGGAAGGAAGGGCTCATGCTCCAGGAGGGACAGAGACCACAGAGGGGCTACCGGGCTGCAGAACCACCATGCAGGTTGGGGTGATGCACCGCTGGAGAAGCGAGATCAGCACAGCAGGGGTGGGAGGTGGAGAAGGGCCAGGGCAGTCACATGTGCAGTGAGGGGCACTGGAGCTTTGCTGAGTTCTGAGGCTGCACGTCTGATTTCAGGACAATGGGGTTCACAGGCTCAAGTTAAGGTTAAGTTAGACAAGGCTAGGCATATGCAAAGTACATATGTGATCAGGTTCAGACATTTGGTCCTTGGCTTGATTGTTATGATCCACAATCAGAAACCCATGGCTCTAATCACAGTCACTGTAATTCAAATGCCTTCTCCCCTCCCTCCTGTCTTTCTTCAGAAAAGGGAGTTTTGAGTCCATTAGATGGACTAAAATCTCTCCTTCCCTATCCTCTCCTCTTCTGGGCCTGGACCATTTCTTATTTATCTTATTCTTCCCATATTATATCTCCCCATCTTTTTTTTTTTTTATATAAAGTTTCAATCAGCCCATTTTGCCAAAGTCAGAAGAACAAATACATATTTATACTCACACACTTATATCTGAAGCACACATGGATGCACAGATACACATTGCGTGCATTATTTCATAAAGTTAGGTTTTAGCAGTAAGAAAATGAATGCGTTGAACTTAAGTCTTTCTTTGGAAAGCACATTTCTCAAAGGGCTATTGTTCAGTTTTGCAGACCATCCTCCACACCACCCAGGCCCAGCCCTGGGCCCTGGATAGCCCGCTCCCTGGGGTGGCTCAGAGCCGTGACTGCCGGCGCCCTTCTGCAGCCCCTGGCCCGCCCCAGGGGGTCCCAAGCAGCGGTCTCCACAGCTCCCTGTCCTCACCGTGAGGAGGTGAGGAACCTCCTGATGGCTGAAGCTCCGCGCTCACACTGGGATTTTCCAGCTCAGACGCTTGGTTTTCTTTGGCTCACTCAGCCTGTCAGTCTCAAATTAGACCTCCTTGAAGTGCACGGGGTGGATTTCTGTGCAGGGTGGATGCTAAAAAAGCTCCCCTCCCCCCGTGGAATGTGGTATCTGCAGTTCTGGTTGCTGTTGGTGAGCCACAGAGGTGGAGACTCGACTCCCAGATCATTGCTCCGTCCCCCAGGGCTTGGACGTTGAGGGGAAAGGTTCTTCCTGCCCCAAGCGAGGCCACATTTTCTCAGACCCTGCCTGGTCCAGAAGAATAGGGAATCTGAGAAGGGATGGGGGGATTAGTCTGGTGTGGAGTCAGTGTTGATCTTCCTCACCTGCCCTTAACTAGTCTTTGCCTCGCTGAAATACATTTCTATTAAATTTTAATCAAAAGCACAAAAACAGATTGCTTGTCATAGGAAAGACTGAACCTTACTGTAAGCTTTCATTGCCTGGCTGATCTTACTGATGCTAGCAATTTGAGATAAGCTGGATTCCTTGAGACGCACAGAACTGCAGGAGGGCTAATTGTCATCTACAGGCGATGGGTTGGAGAGGGTGAATTCATTTCACTGTTATTAGGACCCTTCGGAAATAGCAACCCACTCCAGTGTTCTTGCCTGGAGAGTCCCGGGAACGGCAGAACCCAGCGGGCTGTTGTCTATGGGGTCGCACAGAGTCGGACACGACTGAAGTGACTTAGCATATAGGGTTTACTGACGAACTCCTGTCCGTTTACTGGGGGTTGTATCCATACAACATTTCAGGGAGAGGGAGCTGGCTGATGACAAGAGCTTTAAAATTTGCATTTGGTCTTCTCTGGATGGGCTCCCCAGGTGGCTCAGTGGCAAAGAATGCAGCTGCAGGAGATGCAGGTTAGACCTCTGGGTCGGGAAGGACCCCTGGAGAAGAGAATGGTAACCCACTCCAGTATTCTTGCGTGGAGAATTCCAAGGACAGAGGAGCCTGGTAGGCTACAGTCCATGGGATGGCAAAAGCGTCAGATACAACTGAAGCGACTGAGCCCCCATGCTTCTCAGGGCGGTCTTATGTAGTCATTCTGAAGTTTTCAGGGTAGAATTAAACAGCGTGTGCAATGCACTTCTGGCTTCAGGTGACCCAACAATATTAACTCCTGGCTTATTTTCATGAAGGGTAAACATGAATAGCTAATGTGGGTTGAGGCAGTTACCTTTAAATGGATATTTAAAGAAACATCCCATGTCTGTGCACTGGACCTGTCATTCCATCCTCAATGGTTTCTTCTACAAGCTTTTATGCTTTCCACTTCTCATGCTTATCCTCAAAGATGCTCCGAAATAGCTGAGTGATTGAAGCCTACTAACATCCTAGCCTAAGAGTGATTAGAAAACAGTGAAATAGGGAAGGATGTATTACCTCTTATGGGATTATAAAAGATAAGATTTTATTTATTTTAAAGCAATACATTGTTCTTTGTAAAAACACATTCTTATTTTCTACTTCACAATATCTATTATACAATAATTTTACAAGAAAATGATTAATAAATATTTTTATTTTTGTACTTAGCAAGACTGGGGGAATGATCAAGGCTAGTATTTCTCTGACCTTCAACCTTGATATTCCCCTCAACCTTGAACTATTATTTATAGATCTCTAAGACCAGCTTTCTGCTTGGTCCTCACTGGATACAAGTGTGTGTCCCTTCAAAAACAGTAGGACACATACAGTAAAAAAGAACATCTTATGTGTAAGGGCTAGAAAAAGGAGAAATAAGGGATAACCACTTTTAAATTTGTAACATCTTCCAGCCCCTGTGATGATTTCCTGCAGCTGTTTTGGAGCACAACTCCAGTAGAGTCCGTGGCATTCAAGCTTCTTTAGTGCTACCATCTAGACTTCTGAAAAATATTTCCTTCTGCTTTTTAATTACTTTACTTTTTAATTAATTTACTCTAATGGCCATCAGGTGACAGATTACCAAAATCGTTGGGATTATTCTTTGTAATTTCAAGTGTGCGTTTTCATTTTTAGGACAAAACTACATCGATTTTTGTTCTAAGTGAGAAGCAGATCTAGAGAGAGGAAAAACAAACCAGGAAGAAGGAATTGCCTTGAACCTTCCCTGTGGGAACAAGGTCAAGCTTCACTGGTCCATAGACCACAGACGTGGCCTCATTTCTCCCCAGTGATGCTATAGTTTTAATTTAGGCTCTCAGATCACAGTGTCAGACCAGGAGCATCACAAGGGGCATCAGAAATGTGCCCAGGTCTGTGGCATCCAAAAGTAGAGACAGCTGGTCCAGCAAGCGTTCTGTGTGCCCCAACGGGAAGAACCTGTCTCACAGGTAAGGAGACGCTATGGGCTCCATGTATCCCCCACATTCACAGGTTCCGTCCTGACTGCAGCACCTCAGAATGTGACTGTGTTTGGAGCCAGGGTCTTGAAAGAGGTGAGCATGCTTAGTAAAGGTCAGTCAGGTGGGCCTTCAGCCAACAGGACTGGTGTCCTTACAAGCAGAGGAGGTCAGGACACAGACATGTGTAGAGGGACGGCCACATGAGGGTGCAGGGAGACGATGGCCTCCTACATGCCAAGGAGGCAGTCCTCCAAGGAAACCAGCTCTGCCCACAACTTGATCTCGGACTGTCAGCCTCCAGAATTGTGAAAAAATAACTTTCTCCAGTTTATGGTACTTGGTTACAGAGGCTGTAGGAAACTAATACAATCATGGAGGTAACAAACTAAAAAAAAAAAAGAAAGAAAGAAAAACATGCACACAGTCCAAGTGAGTGCTGGCCAGTTCACCTGAAGAATATTCCAGGAAAAACGTCTGCATGGGCTTCCCGCCACACTAGGTCACCAAACCCCACCATGTAGATGACACATGTGCTTCTCCATGTGTAGAGCATGATACTCAATTCTTTGTGTAGTTGCTAAGTCATGTCTGACGGACTGTAGCCCACCAGGCTCCTCGGTCCATGGGATTTTCCAGGCAAGAATACTGGAGTGGGTTGCCACTTCCTTCTCCAGGAGACCTTCCTGACCCAGGGATCAAACCTGTGTCTCCTGCATTGTAGGCATATTCTTTGCCACTGACTGGGCTCCAGTCACTCCCTCTGGGGTGTGCTTCTGTGTGTAGGTGGGGGTGGGGCCTGTGAGCGGATGCTCCATGGGAAATGTGTGGGGCCTGTGAGCGGATGCTCCATGGGAAATGTGTGGGGCCTGTGAGCGGATGCTCCATGGGAAATGCGTGTTGTATGTATGTATGTGGGTTTACTTCCCACCTGGGAAGCCTAATTGAATTCTTGCTGCTGCTGCTGCTAAGTCACTTCAGTCGTGTCCGACTCCACGAGACCCCATAGACGGCAGCCCACCAGGCTCCCCCGTCCCTGGGATTCTCCAGGACTAATAATAAGCTACTACAGTTTTCACGTAGGAATGAATGTTTCTGATGATCTGTAATGATTGTAGAATATCTTTGGCCGCTACCTCACCTGCGGCACTTCTCTTATGATGCGAGAGATGATTGGAGGGACAGGGTACCCCAGAGCTGCTTCTACTCTGGTTCCCACATTAGTCTGAGTTTTGGCTCATTTTAGACAAAGGAGAATATGTGGTCCCGTTAGAACCTGTGCTCAGGCTGCCTGAAGACAGAATGTAACCCATCCACCCTTCTAAGCAATGCCCCCTCCACCTTCCACACCCATTTCCACCACACACACCTTCCAGCACTGACACACGTACACCCACACACATACACACAACACAGAGTTCCCATGGACTCTCCACTCACAGGCCCCAGCCCCGCCTACACACACACACACACACCCCCCCCAGATGGAGTGACTGGAGCACAGTCCTGATGTCCATCAAAACCTAGAGCCCAATGCTTTCTTGGGGCTCCTCTCTCCCTCAGGGAGGTTTCTGATGGAAGTGCAAACATAGCAACCAACTCTTGCGTTCACACATGTGACTTTCAAAAAGGATATTTAAAAACCATTCCAAGACTTGACTCTGCATGTCTGTCCGTGGAAACCTCCTTAGATGATGTGGATCTGAGTGGGTGCTGCTTGCCTGAGTTCTGGAACTCCTTGGGATATTCTTGTAGAATCCAAGGCCAGGGGACACCCCCACAGCAGCATCTTCATTTATAGATGCAGTTGAGTGTCCCCTGAAAATGGTCAAAATGAGTTTTGCATCATAGTTAAGTTAGGTTTAAAAATATTTATGCGTGTGTTATCTATAAGCCTGAAAACTTCGCAGGGCAGATATTGGTATCTCTATTACGGCAAGTTAATTCCCAGTGAAATTAAGCAAATTCCCCAAGGCCACACAGCTGGAGGTGTTAACTCAGGACTCAGATCTGCGTCTGTTTGATCCTCCCATGGACCTACCCTTGTTATTCCAGTGCTTCAGGATGACCTAACACACAGTGCTGGGAGGATCAACAGCACTTGTGAAATCCCCCGACAGAATCCTACAACTTGGCAAATTCTGAGTCAGAATGTTTGAAGGACTGATTCACTGTTTAGAAAACAAAGACATAAAGACACAGATTCTTATCTTCTTAAGAGTTCATTTTGGAAACTCAGAAGCTCAGGCTTGATACTGTTAACTTAAGAGGGTTTCCCCCTACCTCTCAAATTGCGGCTGTAACGTTAGTCAAATTCCTTAATAATGTGCTTAGGAACTCTTTAAGGTGGAAAGAAAAAAAAAAAGCTTTTCATGTTGCTAATTATGATCCCTGTACATTTCTGATTCATGCAGAAGATTTTATGGCTAAACCGACCCAAGAGTAATGTAGATAATAAGACCTGAGATCCATTGTTCACATGTTTGTAACTCTCATAGTCTGAGATTGTTGGTAAATTGCCCAAAAAGAGGGAAATGCTTTAAAGTGGAATGGCAGGAGGATAAAGTCAGACCATTTATATTTGTGTTATCTTTTTCCTTCCGGACACAGTTCAAGATGCGTGAATTGGATACATGCCAAGATACTTTGAAATTCAAAGATTTTTTAAAAATAAAGGAAGCTTTTATTTGGATTGGGTTTACAGTGGACTCTTGATCTAATCCTTTGCCTGCTTCTGAAATCTGTCAGAGTGAAAGCTCACATTTTCCTGCTCTGACTCAGGGCTGTTGGTCTGTCTTCATAATTCTAATACTTTATTTCACTTCCTCTCCACAGCCTCACAGAGCAAAGTAAATAAAAATAAACAAATAGACAAAACACACCAAGTTTATTTGGGCTTATCTTGGTTCACTGAAAATTGCATTCAGAAGGGGCCATTCCACCTGGGCACAGAGCTTCTGGTGTGGGAAACCACAGATTCCCATGTAAGGGGATCCCCCAGCTCAGCATCACGCATCCGTCAGCACCCTTTCAGGCTGCTCTATGGAACCCGAGAGACAGGTAACAGTACCCGTCGGCTGTGGAATGTGCACCCCCAGAAGGGCTGGCCGATGGGGTTTCAGGTTTGGGCCGAGGGGAATCACTCATTCCCAGGTCAGCAGAGAGAAACCCAACAGGAGACACAGAACAGGGAGAAACACACCCTGAGGCCACTTCTGTCACTGACCTTCACCAAATTCAGATCCGCTCAAAGGTCGAGTCTGGAGTTAAACACCTAGTCGTCCCAACAAGAACTTAATCTAGCTGGTTTCCTGTTTATTGATTTTGAACAGACAGAGGGAAAAATGAAGCAACTACATCTTAAGGGAGAACAAACAAGCAGAGGCTTTTATTTCACTCAAGTGAAAACGGTGTCCTACACCCCTGGAGAAACACCACTGTTCCAGGGAGGGCTCTTGGAAACTCTCGGTGACGCCAGAAAGTCTTTCTCCTGCGTCTTACAGTTAAAATTCTAGAATGGAAGGATACAGGATCATATTTCATGGCTGCGGGGATTATTGTAATCAAATCCCTTTGGGCTGAGCTTCCCTTTTGCAGCCCCACAAACGCAACCTACTCGGTGTCTTTGTATTCCTGGGCAACCTTGTGCTGCCTCAGCGGACTGACCCAGGCCTGTGATCATTCCAAGTGCTGCCTCAGGGATTCCCAGGGGAGAAGCCTGGAGGAACGGACCGGGGCCGGGTCTTCCAGAAAGTCCTTTGACCATTGCCTCTTGTTTCTTGTTGACTCATTTCAGCACAAGAAATGAGCTGGTGAGCCTCACACTTCCACCTGTTGCTGTAAAATTGACCCATGTGTGGAGAAATGAGGAATTTTATTTTAAAACCGACTGGTCGTGACGCACGCCTGCATACGTGTGCCTTAAAACCTTCAGAGAACCTGATCTTCCTGGTAATCTGTCCTCACAATCATGACTCAGTGTCAGAAGGCTGTCCTGACCTGACTCCTCCCGCCGCCACTGAAGCCCTTCCCTCCTGCTGCACTGGGTCACACTAACACCAGCAGGCCCCCAGCAACCCTTGGGGAGTGTTCGTATTTTTTTTAGACATAGACTTTCATTTTACTCTTTGCTTCCTTATTTTATCAACTTAATTATTGACTAATTTTGTTGACGTATAGCTGCTGCACAATACCACGCACGCCACAGATGCCGCCTGACAGGATGCGATAAGAACACAGCATCGCTTCTGAAATTTGGGGGGTTTTGGTGGCTGTTTTTATAAGGGCTGATTTTATAACCAGTTGATTTTTATAACCAAATTTATCTTTAACTGAAGGATAATTGCTTTACAATATTGCACTGGTTTCTGCCAAACATTCGCATGAACCAGCCAAGGGGAAACCTATGTCCCCTGTATGTTTTTATTTTTTTTTATTTAATTTTTTATTTAATTTTATTTTTTAACTTTACAATATTGTATTGGTTTTGCCATACATCAACATGCATCCACCACAGGTATACACGTGTCCTAAATGAAGGTACTGAACGTCTCTCAGTCCCTTGTCTTCACGGGAACTGCCGGCCCTCTGTAACGCTCTTCTGGGGCAGCATCCACGTCTTCCCGCCTGAGACGGAGGCGGCCTCAGGCCGGCGCCCCGGGTGCTCCATACATCAGGGCTACAGGCCCGGGAGATTCCTAAGCAGCAGTCATCGGAACTCCGGACCACGCACACAGTTTGAGCCACTGAATTAAGACTTTAGAGAGAGTGAAGATGAATAGAATTCAGACCCTAAGCGGATCCAGGGACGAGGGGGTGTTGTCCACAAGGCCGGATCTCCTGCCTTAAGAGAGCATCTGGAATGCTCCATGCCTGGGGGGAGGTCAGCACCACCCACTGCCCCTGCTCTAGTGATGGACAGACTCCTCCCTGGGTTCACCCGGCATCACGGCAGGGAGATGGAATCCAGCTCTCCAGGCTCGCAGAGCTGGTGTGGACACGGCAGCATCTCCTCGACCAGTCAACAGGCTGTTGGTAGAGGACCCACAAGGGCAGGCTTCCCTGGACTCCTGAAAGGGAGATGGGTCAGAACCCCATCCCAGAAGGGCTCCTGAGAGGGCTCCCCAGAAGGACAGCTTCTGGAGAGCTGGGGAGTGGCCGGGATAGTGGGAGTTCCTGAGGTGAAGGGAGAGGGATGGCTTAAGTTTTAACATGTGCTGTGCTAAGTCACTTCAGTCGTGTCAGACTCTTTGTGACCCGTAGACTGTAGCCTGCCAGGCTCCTCTGTCCATGGGATTCTCCAGGCAAGAATGCTGGAGTGGGTTGCCATGGCCATCTCCAGGGGATCTTCCCGACCCAGGGATCAAACCCACGTTCAATCTTTATATATTTATATTATAGATATGTTATATTATATATATATCTTTGCCATAGATATATTTATATTATCAACGTGTTATATACATCTTTAACATAGATACATACTATATCATATATTATATAGTCTATATTTTATGTATTATGTAATATGTTTTATATCATATATTATAGAATAATACAATTATATATAATGTGTGTATTATATATAGAATATATATAGCTTGGTCCATGTTTTTCTTACAGTTTTTTAGATTACAAATGTTCCTGGACTTTGGTTTAGAATGAGGCAAGCAGGCTTGGACATCCAAGATTAATTAGAAAGCAGTCAAACCAGGCAGGCGGCACCAGGGGACCCGGGTCATCTAGTGCGGGCGCTGGTCCCCAGGGGACCCGGGTCATCTAGCGCGGGCACTGGGCCCCAGGGGACCCGGCTCATCTAGTGCGGGCGCTGGTCCCCAGGCGGGAGGAACTCACACTCCAGTCTTGGTCCAGGCCCCCAGAATGCTGTCGAGACAGGAGGTCACAGCTGTGTCAAGGCTTCTGTTCAGAAGAGCATAGGTGAAAAGCCCTGTTTCTGCTGATACAATCCAGGCCAAAATTCAGCACTACAGGAGACAAACTGGAAACCCAAAGAACTGATTTGCAAATAGCAAGCAGAGGGGAGGCTGAGGACCAGAACTTGTAACTGTTTCTGGACACATCTGCCGTTTCTGGACACTGTTCTTCACAAGAGGAAAAAGTGAGACCTGTGTGTCATCTAGACACACAGAAAAGTGAGAAGAGCCGATCGACTCCAGGCTGGGGCTTTAGAGTTCAGAGAATTTTGCAGAAGAAATCTCTTCCATGGAGTGAACACCCTTTCTGAAGACTGGGAGGCGTGGATTGAACCAGCCATAACCCTGCATTTTTCAGCAGCAGACAGCAGTGGATCCCCCCTGATTACAGGCTCAAGACACTGGAGCATTTCCAAGACGCAGTGAATGGGGAGGGTTCCAGAATTAGGGGCTGATGACTCCCAACTCTCATTATCCTTGTCTGATCTTAACTTGCCTGTGCCCTGAAAACCTTAAAGAGACGATTTTTAAATAGTCTACTTGGCACTCCTTCTGTAAAACTTCTTAAGTACCCATTATAATATGTATGAAAGCACATAAAACCCACCACTATTAACGGCAATTATTGACGATCTACTTGTATTTTGACTCTATCTCCTACCTCCCCCTCCAAGACAAAGGAACGCTTGAGACAAAGATCTGTGTGCAAATGACTCTTAGACAAATATCCCCGGGAGAGATCAAAACCAACAGAGTACTGTTTACCCCAGGATCCAGTCCTGACCCTTTATCTGTCAAATCCTGTGACAGCAAGGTATATAGAGCCAGAGGCGGTCATAAAGACAATTACTGGCCCAGACAGGTGTCAGGGTGATGACGCTCTTCACAGCAGGAGATGTTGGGGGGGTTTGCAAACCTCACAGGTGTCTTCCCCAGCCTTCCTGTCCCTGCTGGAAGGGACAGTGCTGGAAGCACTGAGAGAGCGTCCCCCGCCCAGAGTCTACTCAGTGACAGTCTACTCAGTGGGACCCCAGGAGGCAGTGTCAGGGCTTAGGCCTGGAGATAGTTACCATCCTTACTGGCCGAGACACATTTTGGGCAAATCAGATAGTGAAACAAGCCTTGTTCTGTTGAAACTGAAAGTGTTAATCACTCAATCAAGTCAGACTCTGTGTGGCCGCATAGACTGTAGCCCACCAGGCTCCTCTGTCCATGTGATTCTCCAGGTAAGAATACTGGAGTTTGTAGCCACTCCCTTCTCCAGGGCATCTTCCTGACCCATGGATTGGGTCTCCTGCATCGCAGGCAGATTCTTTACCATCTGAGCCACCAGGGAAGCCCCTCGTTCTGATGAGTGTTTGTCAAGTGATGAGGCCACGTTCGTCTGCTAAGGCTGTCATAACAAAGTACCACGGACCATGTGTTTTAAACAATAGAAATGTGCTCCCAGTTCTGGAGGCCAGAGAACAAGGTGTCAGCAAGACCAGTTCCTTCTGAGCCTCTGCCGACTGTTGGTGCTTCACCAGCAACCCTTGGGGCTCCTTGCCGGCATTCTCCCTCCACGCATGTCTGTGTTCAAATTTCCCCTATTTCAATAGGACAGGATAGCTGTCCTATTGAATGAACCCCCCTCAATGACCTCATCTTAATTACTTACACCTGCAGTGACCCTATTGCCAAATAAAGGCCATTTTTCGGTACTGGCAAGAAGGACCCGCATCTGGAGGCACTCAACTGCCCCCATGCTAGACGCCCCCATCCCTTGGGGTCTCTGTGCAGGTACAATGAGCTGGTTTCCAGGGCAGGGAGCACGGAACTAGTACCAAGTACAAGCTGCCTGGAGTTTGCCATCAGAGGAGCCGCTTCTGGACCTCTACACTTGAACCTTTGTGTGAGCTTTCAGTTGATTTCCCAGACTCTGGAGGAACTTAATAACGGAGGCAGTGAGCTATTCATTACTTATTCAATTACTCTGACTGTTGAGCATCCCTTGGATAGCAAGGAGATTCAATCAGTCCATCCTAAAGGAAATCAGTCCTGAATATTCATTGGAAGGACTGATGTTGAAACTGAAGCTCCAGTCTTTTGGTCATCTGATGCAAAGAGCTGACTCATTGGAAAAGACCCTGATGCTGGGAAAGATTGAGGGCAAGAGGAGAAGGGGGTGACAGAAAATGAGATGGTTGGATGGCATCATGGATCCAATGGACATGAGTTTGAGCAAACTCTGGGAGATGGTGAAGGATAGGGAAGCCTGGCTTGCTGCAGGCCATGGGGTCACAAAGAGTTGGATACAACTGAGCAACTGAACATCAACAACAAAATTAAATTACTTGATCAAGGGTATTAAATTATAGGCTTGTATCCATTTAGTTTCTGAAAAAGAGAAACCTACATCTTTCCTTCAATGTATCCAGGAAACATCTAAAAACACATGCATAAATGAGAACTTGAAGAAAACCTGGTCAATTCCAAATGGCAGAAGCTTTTCAGCAGCTCTTCTTCGCCTCATGGCTGTGAAACCACGACTCATTTTAAATGAATAAGCAACTAACAGGAGAATTTACAATCATGCTTCTGAGAATCTAACATTGATTGAACGTGATTTTTGTTGCTGCCGTTTAGTTATTTTTGGTTTCTCTGGGTCTTCATTGCTGGGCATGAGCTTTCTTCTGTTTTGGCAAGCACAGTCTAGTCTCTCTGTGTGGTGCGCGAGTGTCTCACTGCAGTGGCTTCTCTCCTTGTGGGGCCCAGGCCCTAGGTGTGCAGCCCTAGGGGTATGGGCTTCAGTAATTGTGGTGTGTGGCTCAGTTCCCTGACATGCGGAATTGTCCCCGACCAGGGATCGAACCCACGTCCCCGCATTGCCAGGCTCTGGACCACCAGGGAAGTGCCTATTTGAACATGTTTAACAGCCTTAAAGCACAAGCCTGGTGAATAACCAGGGGGAAATCTTTAGGGAAATGAAGGGGCCCTGTGTAGGAAGGAGGGGCAAGTAGCTGAGATGTTGGTTGTGTAGCAAAGCAACATACCCAGGATGTGGACCCCAGAGAGTGAGCCCTCCTGCCTCATTCAGAGACCGAGTCACATGTGAATGCGAGAAATTCTTGGCCTCAACTTTATTGCAGAATAAAGACATGCAGCTGGATTTATTTAAGATTCTTTCTGGGGCTCCGAATCTCTCAGGCCTCTCAAAACCAGCCAGGGTCAAGTATGGCAAACACAGGGGTAAGCTCTGTCTTTTCTCTACAGTTGCCCCTACCATTGAGCAGGGGGCACCCATTAGGCATATACGTTTTTGTTGCCTCAGGTGCTGACCATGGTCAGGTAACTATTTCTGAGCAGTATAAACACTACACAAGGGAGAGGAGCAGACTGCTCTCCGGCCAGAATAAAACCAGCTGATGTCAAGCGGTTTAGGTGGGGTTCAGGAAGCAGAGAAGTTCAGGAAAGAGTGTGCTTTTAGACTCGATTCTGGGGCTTTTCCTTAAAGAGGCTAAGTTAGTCCATTCAAAGCACTTGTGAGTCTGGAATTCAGATTGCATTACAGAATGAAAATAATGAAAACGATACCTGTGTCAGAGAAATTAAGCGTTTCTATCAAAATATCAACTCAAATTTAAGACACCACATTGTATGTTCCCTGTTGACATACTCAAAGAAAAAACAATATCCATTTCCCTTATGTTTTATTAAATTTTTAAGTTATTAAATTGTGGATACATATCATTTTACAGCTTATCAAAGGTCCTGTGAAACAGCAATTAAACAGTGTGCACTGTTCTGCCAGCTTCTGAGGTCGAAGCAGCAAGAAAAAGTTGGAAAATAGTTTCTCGTGCTTAGGATTCAGCACCCGGATCAAGCTGAGGCATTGCAACGATCGTTGACTTAGAAACAGGTCCTGTTACAGGCATGCTCCTCCAGAAACGAGTCACGGAAGCACTCCTTCGGATGCCAAGGGAAAACATGGCCTGGGTTCCTTTCTGCTTCTCCAGAACTATGTTTGGAGGGATTGAGAGATGCTATACGAGAGGCAGGGGTGGTAACAAATAAAAAGATAAACGTGTACTTACTCATCGAATTACAGCATTGATCTAGTCTGTATTCACAATGCATTGAGTATTAACATATGAGAAAAACATTAGAGCAAGGTATTTATTAGAAGAAATATAAATAAAACAGCAACAAGTTGTTCAAGTTAGCTACAAGCAATTTAGCATCGTTGCCCTGAACACAAAAATAACATGAAAGAAATGTAGTCATTGTGTTAAACAAATGTCAATAGTATAAAGGAAACTGAAAGTTCATGGAGAGAGATTAAAAATACCTCTCTTATGTTGATGGAAAAAACGCATGGATGGTCCTGCCTGAAGCTAAGATACGATCGCACAATGTGTTCACCATACATTTTCCACATGCAAGAGAGCAGGATGCATATTTCAGAGTTAGGTTTAAAAGACAGGAAACAGAAACAAGCAACTGGGAGCACATCACCAGTGGAACTTCGGGGGTGACAAAGCTAAAGATGACCTTGACCTTTGATGACCTTGACCTTTGACTGCCAGAACAGCTAGGCAGTAGGAGCAACTTTCTGCTTTTTACTTTGTGTATCTGTTTTTCACTTATTGTCATTAATTAGGAGATAAATTTGAGTAATTTGACACTGTGGGAAGACACGCATACTGAGATCAAAAGATTTTAAGTATTTTTTAAGGTTTCTTTTTAAAATGAATAGCTTGAGTTTAAATAACTTAAAAAAAAAAAAAAAAAACTGTCTTTGCCTGCTAAGTCGATTCAGTCACGTCCAACTCTTTGTGACCCTATGGACTGTAGCCCTCGAGGCTCCTCTGTCCATAGGATTCTGCGGGCAAGAACACTGGAGTGGGCTGCCATGCCCTCCTCCAGGGGATCTTCCTGACACAGGGATGGAGCCTGCGTCTCCTGTGGCTTATGCGTTGCAGGCAGATTCTCTACCCCTGAGCCACCAGGAAAACCCAGAAGTGTCCTTACGTACTATCTTTTTAAAGACTTTTCTCCTTATCCTAATCAGTTCAGGCCGCTCTAACAGAGTATCACAGTCTGAGCAGCTCAAGCAGCAGACTTTACATTCTCAGCTCTGGAGGTTAGAAGTCTGGAGTTGAACAGGGCTTGGTTCTGGGGAGGGCTCTCTCTGTGTCCGCTTACCTTGGAGAGATTACAGTAAGTAACAGAACTTACTAATTACAATAAGTCCCCTAATATGAATGAGTTCTGTTCTGAAAGAGTGCTTGTAAGTCCAACAAAGTTAGCCTAGACACCCAACACAGAACAGCTACATGGTACTGTACTGCGATAGGTTTATAATACTTTTCACACGAATAATATGTAAAAAACAACAACATGCAAAACAAAAAAAATTTGAATCTTACAGTACAGTGAACTTGGAAAGTACAGTATTAATTGTAACAGCTGGCTCTCGGGCTGGCATCCGTGAGCAGGCAAGAAGAGTGACTGACTGGGGAGGTGGGAGAGGGCAGAGCTGAGGGTCGTCAGCAATGGGAGACGCAGCGCCAGCCGCAGCGTCACGCACGCCTGATGCTGACGGACTGCGCGCTCGCATCGCTAAAAGGTCACAACTTGAAGGCTCTTTTGTAGGGGGCTTACTCTCTAATGGCATTGATCCTGTCACAGGGGCCCAAATCTCATGACCTCATCTAAAGCTGGTCACCTCCCAAAGCCCCCACCTCCCAAGTCCATCACACTGGGGTTAGGGCTTCAGTATACAGGTTTGGGGCAGACACACTGAAGTGCATAATGTGATTACTGCAGAATCTGGGAAACTGGAGCAAAACATAGTTGTATTCTATAGCCTTGATTGGCATTGGTCAAGAGTTGGATTCTAGCTTGACTTGGTCACCGTGGGGGTCTGCGGTGAAGTTCATTCATCTCTTTTGAATAGACTTCTTCTGGAGCCCAGCCCCGCCCCTCATTTACATAATGCAGGCTTTTTCTCCTTACACTTGCAGAGTCCAGTAGAGGCCATAGGGCCAGTGAAGTCTAAAGTGGTCACCGTGTGGGTTTCACAGGAAATATTTGCTGACCCTGGAGAGTTTTACTGTCCACTGAGGTGAAGACTCAGGACAAAGTACACAATGGATTTCTAAGACTTAGTGTGGAAAAGAATGTAAAATCGTAAGTTAATAAGGTTCTGCGTCAACTGGATCTTGAAATGATGATATGTTGGGTATATTGGTTTATATAATACACTATTAAACTCAGTCTCACCCATTCACTTTTATTTTTATGCAGCTTCAAGAAGAATGAAGATAGCACACGTGGCTTGCATTTGCAGCTCCTGCTACATTTCTAGCCCTGGTCCAGAGAAACTGTAAGCTGTTTTTTAACAGGAAGACTGCATTCTCAGCTCTGATTCCAGAATGAGCCCTTGAGTTGTAAAAACTGGGAAACATTTTCATTTTCTGTTCTTGACAAAATTGCTTAATCTTGCTAAATCTGAATATAGATAATTGGATCATAGTAAATTCTGATTTGGTGGTATTACATTGCGGATTTTTCACCCTGGCCCTGGAATCAGTTCAGTTCAGTCGCTCAGCCGTGTCCGACTCTTTGTGACCCCATGGACTGCAGCACAGCAGGCTTCCCTGTCCATCACCAACTCCCCGAGTTTACCCAAACTCATGTCCATCGAGTTGGTGATACCATCCAACCATCTCATCCTCTGTTGTCCCCTTCTCCTCCTGCCTTCAATCTTTCCCAGCATCAGTGTCTTTTCAAATGAGTCAGCTCTTCACATGAGGTGGCCAAAGTATTGGAGTTTCAGTTTCAACATCAGTCCTTCCAATGAATATTCAGGGTTGATTTCCTTTAGGATGGCCTGGTTTGATCTCCTTGCAGTCCAAGGGACTCTCAAGTGTCTTCTCCAACACCACAGTTCAAAATCATCAATTCTTTGGTGCTCAGCTTTCTTTATAATCAAACTCTCACATCCATACATGACTACTGGAAAAACCATAGCCTTGATGAAACGGACCTTAGTTGGCAAAGTATTGTCTCTGCTTTTTAATATGCTGTCCAGGTTGGTCATAACTTTTCTTCCAAGGAGTAAACGTCTTTAATTTCATGGCTGCAGTCACCATCTGCAGTGATTTTGGAGCCCCACCTCCCAAAATAAAGTCTGCCATTTTTTCCACTGTTTCTCCATCTATTTGCCATGAAGTGATGGGACCAGATGCTGGGATCTTAGTTTTCTGAATGTTAAGCTTTAAGCCAACTTTTTCACTCTCCTCTTTCACTTTCATCAAGAGGCCCTTTAGTTCTTCTGTACTTGAACAGTACTGTCCATATAAGTGAACCCAGCCTGAACTGTCGATGTGTCCTGCTGGGGGCCACTCCTCGTCACCTCCCCAATGTCCAGGCCTCCTGCTCTCCCTTCTCCATCCATCCACAGTCAGGGGAGGGGGTGCTTCTTTACTGTTTGAATAACTGGAAGGTTGCTTCTGCCTGCCTCCCCACCCGCTTCTTCTCCACCTACCACGGGGAGTGGGGGCGGCCCAGCCCTGACACTGAATGTGAGCTGGTTTGACTTCAGGCCCCTCTCTGCAGTATTCTCTGCCACAACGGCCCTCATCAGGCCCCCAGTGAAGCCCAGGAAGTGATGGAGCAGCCCGGCAGGGAAGTAGGGGCACCCACGGGGCCCGCAGGGAGCAAGGCACCCCCGGGCTGTGTGATTCAGGCACCACTTGCGGTGTGAGACCATTCATACTCTTCTCTTGCCTCTGGATCGTCTGCAGGCCTGGGTGGCTCCCCAAGGCCGCTCCGGCTGAGAAAGAAATCAGGCAGGACTGGAGAAAAGTAAGAGGTATGATGGGGGCCAGAAACTGGACGTGTTTGCGGAAGCACCATCCCAAGAGGGTCAGGTGGGCTCTGGCCCCACTGAGGATGGAGGGGAGTGTGGAAACCAGAGGTGGACCGAGTGCCTGGACTCTGAGACACAAAGGCGAGGGGCTGAGTCCTGCCCCCAAGGTCGCAGAGGCAAGACCTCGCCCCAAGGCCACACAAGTGGAGCCCAGAACCAAGGTCAGTTCCGAAGCTGACTGAGCCCCTTGGTATCCTTGCCAAAAGCTGCTGATCATCACTACCAAGCTTCCTGACCCCAATTAGACAAGACGCCTACTCCAGTGCTCACCCTATAGAGCTCCAATCACCTAACACCAAACTTCCAGCAGGAATTTTCTTGGTCTTGAGGCTGTAAATTTAGCTATTAACCCACGAAAACTATCGACTCTCCCTGGTCTGTCAGGAGATCAGCCTGCTGCACTCACAGTGCCCGCTTTATCTCTGGCCTTTGTTCTTAATAAAATCACTGCCTTCTGAAATGCTCTGTCTGGAAATTCTTTTCCTATCCACACTCAAACTGCTTCAGCAGGTGGGAGGGATGAAGAGCAGACAGGCCGTGGATGAGACGGACATTTAACAAGCTACATAAACTCTTTGAAGACCTGAAAAGTGGATGATTGAATTTTGGTTTGTGCAAATTAGATTCCCCACCCAATAGTGGACGCTCTGACTATATTCCTCCAGCATCTCTTCATTGTTGACGTGTAGACTCTGGCCTAAGACCCTGTGGAAAGTGAAAAAGTGTAGCTGCTCAGTCGTGTCTAACTCTTTGGGACCCCATGGACTGTAGCCTGCCAGGTTCCTCTGTCCGAGGAGCTCTCCAGGCAAGAATACTGGAGTGATGAGCCTGTTGCTTCTTCAGGGGATCTTTCCAAACCAGGGATCAAACCCAGGTCTCCCTCATGGCAGGTGGATTCTTTACTGTCTGAGCTACCAGGGAAGACTGAGACCCTGTGGAAGCTTCTTTAAACATGTGTTCTGGCTTCGTGTTCTGTCTTCCAGGTTAGAAAGGTGTGATAATTTAAAAACTCTGTGCAGCATCCCATTGTGGGTCCTGCTAAACCCTTCAGCCTCTGCAAAGCTGCTCTGGGGAGGACCAGGCCACCGTCACCTGTGATCACGGTCATAGACAAGTTCAAGGGCAGTTCTGTCGCTGAGTGTGCAGCTCAGCATTTCAAGAATTCAACATTCTTGAATATTTTTCTCTCTAGTAGCCTAGGTTTAGTCTATCCAGCCTTTTACTTTGTTGATACTCACTTTTCAACTTTAAAAAAATGTATTTTAACAAAAATGGAGATCATTTCATCATGTGTGACAATCAGTACAGCAGTTTCACTATTGATGCAAAAAACAATTGGCTCCTGAGACAAGTCACGGGTCTGAGGTCACAGCCAAGGGCATTTTGCTGAAGTCACAGCCTGCAGCCCAAGCCACATGTCCAGGAAAGCTACGGTTCCTGTCCTTGAATCAGGACATCAGCCTGGGTAGTGTGAAGGCACCATGGCCCAGGCGTGTGTTACACACTCACACACACTCACAGGCCGGTATGCTGAAGAACCCAGACATGCTGACACACTCCTACTTGTTCACACCCACACGTGGACACACACACACACACTCACAGTACAGTTCATACCACAGACTTGTACCCACACTCATGCCAACAATCACACTCACACATATAGGAAATGCTCAGAGGCACATGGACACACTGACACACTGCTATCACACGGATAAACACAGTTTCAGTCGATAACACAAGTGCATGGACACATACACGCACGCTCACAGACCTGCTGACACAGACGCACGGGTCCCTCCCGGCCAACGCGTCAGACACGCCTGCGGAGTGAAACTTCCCACCCACACAAGTCTGCTCACGGACACACCCTAGCACACTCACACACACCTGACACACCCCCGCCATACACTGAGACGCCGCTCCCATGGGAGCAGCCTGGGGTCTGCATGCCGGTGTTTTGAGTTTGGGCTCCAGGCAGATTCCAGAGCTTCCGTTCTGATGAGGCGAGCAGACGGGGCCAGTGCAGGTCAGGCCCCAAGATACCTGCTCTGACTCCAGGTTGCCAGAGCGAAGGTTTCTGCAGTCACTCGTGGGCTTTCCTGCTGTGAGACTCGGAACACGAAAACATGCCCAGAGAACCTGAACTCAAGGGGAAGACACATGTGCAGTTAGTCACCAACACCGTGGCTTGGTCCACAGGAGAAGTCAGCACACCTGATCTGCTTTGGTAAAATCGGAACTTTCGAATGGTGTCCAGGCTTTACTCTCCTAAATGTCTGATTCTGTATTTGATTCCGGTACTTTTTCTCTGGAGTAAAGTTAGCCTTGAGGATAGAAAGAAAGATAATGTGTGTGAGAAGTCCCGTAATGTCACCTCCATGGAGCAGGTGCTGAGGGATCCACCCGCCGTACAGATAGAGCGTGGGGGCGGCCACTCAGATAAGCAGCGTCATGCTGCAGGTCCCACAGAGCCCAAGAAGCCCAATGCACGACTATCCTGGTGGGCCTGTTCTGGGTTTGCATGCGTGTGTGCTAAGCTGCTTTAGTCCTGTCCGACTCTTTGCAGCCCCATGGACTGTAGCCCGCCAGGCTCCTCTGTCCATGGGATTCTCCAGGCAAGAATACTGGAGTGGATTGTCATGCCCTTCGACAGGGGATCCTCTCTATCCAGGGATCAAATCTGCATCTCCTGCATCTTCTGCATCGGCAGGCGGGTTCTTTACCACTACACCACCTGGGAAGCCCATTCTGGATCTACAGTCTTTCGGGTTGAGCTTGGATAAGGCTTCAAGCAATGATGCACATTTATATCAGTTTCCAAGGAAAAATGTCTTACGCACAGCTTGCACCATTTACGAACATTGTCCAAAGAGTCTACCCCTCAAATTTGCTTCAAAATTTCCAGGTGTGTAGAGAAGATAATGAAAGTGGAAAATGTCTAAGTGTTGATGATGTCCTATTTCAGAGGTTGCTGCGGTGCTTGGTCTCCTGGGCGCTCCTTGAATCCTGGGTGTTGACAGCAGATACTCAGGACTTAGCTGGGGCGGGTGCATGTCCAGGGAAAGCAGGCCTGGCAGAACGCCTCCATCCTCCCACCTGGGGCCCTTCACTTCCTGCCTGCCCTTCAGAACTGAAGATCTTCGCATGGGAAGCCTTTACCTGGCTACTCTGACTTTGCCCCAGTCACAACTGTAGACCCCAGGAAACTGTTTTGAAGGACCCCGCCCAGCGAGAGCAAAGGTGTGCCCTGCCCCGTGAGAAAGGGGTGACAAGGAACGTAACTAAGATCGCCAAGTAAAACTGACACGTTGTCAGGAAAACTACAAAAACAGAAAAATGGTAACCAAATAAATCAGGCCAAGTGCAGTAAAAGGCATAAAGATTGGGTCCAATCATTCAAAAAGATGTGCAACCTCGCAGGTGACCCAAAACATGCAACTTCCAGCAGCAAGGAGATACACGCCGTTGACCTTCACGTGGACAGAAGTTTAAATCGCCACTCCGTCTACAGGTGATGAGAAAGTGGGGAGATGCACAGGGCTGTAAACACACGGCTAAAACCTGAGAGTAGTGTGTTGCTGCAGAATCCACAGCAACCATCACAAGGTAACCCGACATGCCCAGAGGCCCCTCTTTCTGAACCTACCTTATGTAACTTTTGACACATGGACAAAGGTACCGATGTAGTGGCAAGGATGGCCATTGCTGGAACTCTCGTAATAGCCAAGAACGTAGAGGAAAGAGCATAACTGATGATCCAAAGGGGAATGAGATATACGATTTCACTCTCAATTACACCTATTGGGAAAAAAAAAATGTAACCAGGAAAGGGGTCCAATAATACTATCACACCTTTACAAAACAAAAAGGAAACAGTACACTGTTAGTATGTGTCCGGTGTGTTTGCCTGGCTCTTGGCAGGGGAGCTGGCCGGGTGTATACTCGTTTTGGGGGAACAGAACTACAGCTCTCTGCCCGGCAACAGTAACAACACAGGCACCTGTCGTTGGAGGACTCTGCCCTTTGGCAATTCTGAAAGTGCCCTCCTGACATTTTCCCTGTGAGTATCAGACGCTTAAAACTCAGTGTGTAAAAGTCTTTTGGGGCAAAAAGGCACATTCCAACTTATTGAAGTATCCATGCTATTTTTACCTACAGTCCCTACTACCTCATTCCAAGAGGAATTGTGTTAACCCTGCAAAGGTAGCTATCAGCTGTAATGAATACTGCAGTTGTGCATGAAATTCAATTTTGGGAACCTGGTGCCTGCATGTTCAGTTGTGCCCAACTCTTTGTGACCCCATGGACAGTAGCCAGGGTCCTCTGACCATGGGATTTCCCAGGCAAAAGTACTGGAGTGAGTTGGCAGCTCCTACTCCAGGGGATCTTCTCTTCCCAACCCAAGGATCAAACCCAGGTCTCCTAGGTCTCCGCACTGGCAGGCGGATTCTCGGCCGCCCTGCCACGCGGGTGTCTCCTGTTAATTACGAATCCTCTCCTAGAATGCCTCTGAGATCCTGCTCT
Source organism: Bison bison bison (assembly GCF_000754665.1). Classification (NCBI taxonomy): domain Eukaryota; kingdom Metazoa; phylum Chordata; class Mammalia; order Artiodactyla; family Bovidae; genus Bison; species Bison bison. The sequence continues at coordinate 2,829,115 of NW_011494949.1, forward strand.
GTGTTTTATTTCCTCCTGCTGGCGGACACATCTTCTTTGTGGTGGCTCCACAGTGTGCCTGGTGGGACGTCTTGTTCACCAAAGTCTTTCTACAGGCAACAGTCAACACGACACACTGCCTTCACATAGCTTCTTTCTGAGGAAAGAGTGCTTACCCAGTAGCGTGACACTCTGCAAGTGCCGTTTTCAAGAGTAACATGCGATTGTTCCATAATAATCACACACGCATGCAAAACAAGGCAATGTTCAAAGACCCTATATGTTAACTAACATATGTCAGGGTCAGAACACATTTAATAATTGGCCCAGTCTACCAGTATCAAGCTCTGCACTTTTTCCTCTTTGATTTCCATCATTCTCCTGTAACTTGAGCTTCTCTTAGCTATGTCTGCTTTTGCTGAATGTAGGCAAGTTCACACTCCCCTCAACCCCCGACTGCTGGGCTATGGACAGGTGTCTCTTGCGGCCTCTGCACAGCCGTGTTCTTCACCTTGATGGCCATGCTGCTGCCTGAACCCCAGTCAATGTGCGATGAGCAGAATCATCACCCAGACAGACCAGTAACTTTATCAAAATGAAAATCATTTCTCATCTGGGGAAAGTCCTTTTACTTTAGGAGTTGCCTTTTATTTCAGCTTTCTATCTTTCCAACTGCAATCTATATTAGCGAAATCCTCTTCCTGTGTAAGTTGGTGAGAGATGAAATGCCCTTGGGGAATCCGTCTTATCTACAGAAGGGAAGCATAGGGATGGGGAAACCACTTCCGCTTTGGAGTCAGGACACACTTGGGTTGAAGCCCAGAGGGACCACTTTGTGGCTGAGTGAAGCCCAACAGCTCGGCAAGCTCTCTGCTCCCCGGTCTCCACCCTTCGACACGTGGTGATGCCTGCACTGCACACTGTGAGAAGGCCAATAAGGCTGAAAAATGCCTGATGAAGCCAGGCACGCAGGAAGTACTCAGTAGTGGTGTTATTGGATTCTGTGCAGATGGAAACAATAGCATGTTATTTTGATCTTAAAACCAAGCTTGAAGAGATCCTCCTTCCCACCCTGCTGCCTGGATGGATTGCTGTACAATGCAGAAAGGGGCTTCAGAGAGAGATGAATAAACCTGTTTGAAGAGTGTCCTGCTGTGTATTGTCTGGGGCAAGACAGGCAAGCTCGCCACATGTCTTCTCTCATCAAAAAGGGAGGGTGTGGGCACTGAGCTTCCTGGGGTTTTGCCACAATGGACGGAACGCCTGACGTGTACCCCTCTCAGGGTGTCTCAGGTCCACCGTTCTCAGTCGGAACCTGACTTTGTAAATTAGGGTTCTTTACCACTAGTTTACAAATAAGGGACAGAAAACCCAGTCTCGGTTGTGTGATCATTTTGGCCTCTAGATCCAAGGAGGAGACTGTGGGGGTGCTGGAGAAGAGGATGCTAGGCCCTGGTATGGAGACTTGTGCTCCCCAAAAGGGGTACAGGCAGACAAAGCAGGAAATTTATACAGGGCCTCCTCACAACCTCCAGGGTGGGTTGGCTGCTTCTGGTTCATGGGCCTTGCATCCTGCAGATTCAGCTACTAGAAGAAGATGCAGTGGGCATCTCCCATGAATATTCATTTCTAGGAGGATCGCATCACCAGTCCAGCCGGGGTCCAGCGCCCGCCCCTGGAAGACACCTCTGGGAACACAGAACCCACCAGATGTGCCCCAGAGAGGCACACCCAGGCACGATCACAACTCTGAAGCTGCCCTTCTCTTTGCCAGTGTCTCTGGGCACCAAAACGTTGCCTGAAGCTAGAAGCTGGGGTCTCCTAAGCTTAACCATGTCCTTCTCCTCACAGTCTCCAAGGGAGGTTCAACTGGCATTTACGAAGACAATGCAAACAGGCTTTGAGAACAGGTGAATTTACACTATGGAAAGAGCAATGCAACATTTACTGATCAGGAAAAAAGTATAATTAAATACAACAAGTGTTTGGGGTGTTAACTTTCTGAACGTTCTATCAAGAAATGTTGTTATTGCTGTTCAGTTGCTAAGTCACGTCTCGCTCTTCAAACCCATGGACTGCAACACACCAGGCCCCTCTGTCCTCTGCATTTCTTGGGAGTTTGCTCCAGTTCATGTCCATTGAGCCCGTGATGCAAACCAACCACCTCATGCTCTGTTTCCTCCTTCTCAAGCCTTCGATCTTTCCCAGCATCAGGGTCTTTTCCAGTGAGTTGCTTCTTCACAGCAGATGGCCAAAGGACTGCAGCTTCAGCTTCAGTTTCAGTCCTTCCAATGAATCTTCAGGGTTGAATACTTAAAGGTGCCAACTTCCATCTCTTCATCCTCTGCCTGGATAAAAGGATCTATATTTGCCTAAAAATCCTATGAAAATGAACATTCAGGAGATAACACCTGAAATTCCATATATAACTGACTCTCTTTGTTGTGCACTTTAAGTTAACACAATATTGTAAACCAACTATACTCCAATGTAGAATAAAAGTTTACCAACAATCTTGATGGTTAGTAGAAAAAAAAATCTAGATGAATTGAAACCATATAGAGTATATTCTTTGACCATAATGTATTTAAATTAGAAAACAATGACAAAAAGATTTACAAACATTCCTTAGACAGTTAATTCTAAGGAAAACATCAATCAAGAAAAATAAATTGACAATATTTAAAATTTTTTAAAAAGAAATGCAGGAAACAGGATTTTTAATTATTGTACTATAAACAGAAAGGGACCAAAGAAAATCACGGTTTGTACAATTAACAGGAGCAGTTAAACGTCCATGTGTGCACTGCTCTGCTCAGTGCATTTATAAAACCATGCCTACCACAATAGATTTTACCCAGAAATCAGCAAAGTTGCTATATCACAAATGTAATTTCCAGAGCCAGTGGCTCTAATCAAATGTGGAAGTAGTCAAAGTCAATTTTTCATTTGGGGTTTCGGTGGCTCAGTGGTAAAAAATCCACCTGCAATTCAGGAGCTGCAGGAGATGCTAGTTTGGTACTTAGCTTAGGAAGATCCCCTGGAGGAGGAAATGGCACCCACTCCAGTGTTCTTGCTGGGAAAGCCCATGGACAGAGGAGCCTGGCGGGCTGCAGTCCCTGGGGTCGCAGAGTTGGACACGACTGAGCACACACCCACAATTTTTATTTATGGAGTATATCATTAATTTGTTGTAAGAATTTTGAGATAATTTTGGACTTCTTTTGGTGGTGGGGGGTGTGCAGCCAGTACGTAAAAATCATAATTCTGATTCGATTGTGTTACACCCCATGTGTCTAATTTGTATAGCTGCACATCTGATACATAAAACATTCAATAAGGTTTTCTAGGAAATTTGCCCTTCACCGTATCGATTTCTATCAAAATGATCTCAAACATTGCAAGCTCGACCTTTTCTTCTTTAAAGACAAAATAGTCCCCCAAAGTGACAACATCAAAATGTTATCATGTAGAAAACCCTTTGGTAAGGCATGTATGTGTCATCAGGAAGTAATGGATGAGGGTACCGCCTCAGGAAGCAGAGGCAGCCTCCTGTGCTGGAAGGTGACGGATCCTTAGATGGGAGAAGGTGGATTTCGCGGGCTCGTTCCCGCCATGACCAGCGGCCCCACTTGTGAATTCCTGGAGATCATAGTGTCCCCTCACGAAGGATGTGTCTCCAAGTTTTGCCAATCTTTACCGAAGCTTTTCTAGGACTTTCTTTTGTCAGTAGGATTATTGGTTTTCAGGCTTAATCACTAATATGGCAACCTTAAAACTGTGAAGCGGAGAGACAGAGTAAAGGCTAGAAGCATTGGAATGGCTAAGGTTTGTGACTGCCAGCTGAGCCACTTAGTAAAAGAGAATCCTGGCGTGCCAATGTCCATGTTGATTGTGGCGTATTTGAGCATTAAACACGAACTGCTTATTTACAGGACTAGGATGGAGAAAAGGGAACGAGTGAACTGAACTAGGACATGGCAGTTAAGGACTGAAAAATCAGTCATCCAGGTAAGCGCTGCTCTAATGGAAACTTTAAGATCAAAATTATGCACAATATCCACGATGCATACATACAGAACTGGAAATAGAGGCAAGGTCACCATTGCTGCTCCGTCCCTTTACGTCAGGCTCCAGGGCGGCTTGACACGGCGTGGTCTGCAGAGCATGGGTTGGTACATTCGTGAGGACAGATTCTCTGGGACGGGGATTGTCTGGGTCAGAGCCCCTGCTCCCTGTGATCATGGCAGACAGAACAGAGCAGAAGGGGAGAGGGGAGGGGGAGAAGATGTCTGTACAATTTGCTGCTTAATCGTTCAGTCGCGTCCAACTCTTCAGGATCCCACAGACTGTAGCCCACCAGGCTCCTCTGTCCATGGGATTTCCCAAGCCAGGATACTGGAGTGGGCTGCCATTACCTTCTCCAGGGGATCTTTCCAACTCAGGGATTGAACCCACGTCTCCTGTACCTCCTAAATTGGCAGGGGCATTCTTTACCACTTGCACCATCTGGGAAGCCCATATACCATACAATTATTCCTATATATACATATATATAATATATATTATTTTATTATATCAATGACAACCGCATTACTATTTATATCATTATTATATTGTAATGTGGGCTTCCCTAATGCCTCAGATGGTAATGAATCTGTCTGCAATGTGGGAAACCAGGGTTTAATACCTGGGTTGATGGGAAGATGCCCTGGAGAAGGGAATGGCTACCCACTCCAGTACCCTTGCCTGGAGAATTCCATGGACAGAGGAGCCTGGTGGGCTACAGTCTATGAGGTCATAAAGAATCGGACATGACTGAGTGAGTATCAGTTTCTCTTCACTTGTAATACATCTTTAGAATTTTATTATAATCTGTTAATAATTGATAATAAAATAAGTTATAATAAGTGATTATTTATCATTAATAGACAATAAGATGTATTATCTAAAATATATGCAGATATGTAATGTGTACACACATACGCATGTACACATACATACAAACATTCATGTGTACATGTATGTATTATCTGTTTTTATTTCTGGTACAAGTTTTGTAAGGCAAAGTTAGCTTATGCACATTTTTATGCAGTTTCTTTCAGATATTGGGTTGGTTTCTCCAGTCCTGAGCACCACAGCTCATAAGAGGCTTCCTGGCCTCGTCCCAGCCCCCACCCTGTAAGTCCAGGTGGGCTGCTCAGACTGAGCTCCATGTGCACACGTGTCCATCACCCTGTGTGCAGAGGGCCTCAGCTCAGGCCATTTTCCAGGCAAGGTAAGTGCCTGGGAACGTGATTTTCAAAAAGCCAAAGAACTGAGGTGAATCTTCACATCAGACGTCAGGCAATGAGTGTGGGGAACGTCTCTTTAGGGGTGGATGTGCACCTTTCAGATGAGAAGCGGCGTGACTTATCCACAGACCAAGGAAAGAAGCGTTGGGAAGTAGACAGGCCCAGCCTGAGGGCCACATCGCAGAAGCGCTTAGAACCCGATCCAGGAGGGAAGGGGACTTGGTGTCTCAGCGCACAGATGAGCCGAGATTTATGAACAGTGCTGGATCCCAGATGAGCTATTTGCAGGAAAGCCATCACACACGTGTGGTAGAAAGAACTCTCCCAGAAACGGGGCAGATGAGTTCCGCATGTCAGAAAAGTTATGTTATTGCAGGACAATTCCTAAAATCCAAGTGAAGTCCCACTCGAGAGGACATGTCTAAAAATAAAAAGTTTAAAGAAAACCCACCTTGTATTGGGGGAACACAACAGAAGAGAAGGGCAATTCACACTGTGGCTCAGTCATGCGAATGACACGGGAAAAAGGACACAGTTCAGGGTTGGGGGCCAGAGATCCCACTTCCAGGCTTCCGCCGGAAGCCTTATTCAGCTAAAACAGTGTATCTGATAACTTTCAGCTTGCTCTACTGACAATTTCATCACAATTTCATCCAGCAATTAGAGAGGGAATCAAAGGCAACTGTGACTCTGGAGTTGATGCAGAGTAGAGCGACTTCACTTTCACTTTTCACTTTCATGCATTGGAGAAGGAAATGGCAACCCACTCCAGTGTCCTTGCCTGGAGAATCCCAGGGACGGGGGAGCCTGGTGTGCTGCCGTCTATGGGGTTGCACAGAGTCAGACACGGCTGAAGTGACTTAGCAGCAGCAGCAGCAACTGGATATTGGCTGAAGGGGAAGAGGCAGAAATCTGGGGCGGGGGGAGCTACTGGTGTTACTGGTCGTCCTGGTGTTACTGCCATCCTGGTGTTTACTGTCCTGCGTGCAGACTCCCTGGGGATGAGATGTGATCTCGCCAAGGGTAGTTAGGCCGGTCTCAGGAGGATGAGCAGGTTGAAAGGTGCACGGAAGTATGATTGTGATGTGCTGTGAGGTTACTTTTAAGAGGGAGAAAGGGGAGGGAGATAGAGAGTGAGCATCCATAATGGACTTTCTGATGAACTCATCTTTCACAAGGACATGTGAAAAGATTAAAGGGAGGGTTTTTGTATAAGGAACAATGAGAAAGTTAAGATCACATACTTGAAAAATTTTGACAGGAAAATGAATGCTTAGAATGAGCCATGGCTTTCAAAGTTGATAAAGACAAAACTTGGCTTCTCAGTCCATATTTCAAATCATAAAAAGAAGAGCAATGAAGATTTAGACACACTGCTGGGAGGAGACGCTCTGAAACAGAATTTTCTAAAACTTTATCAGTGACCTGCAGGGGACATAATCCTTTAAATATAGCTAATTATAGAGGACTCTTTACACAATAAAGTACAAAAATGGTCATTGAGCACATGCAAAAATGCTCAGTTCCGTTAGTCATCAGGGAAATGCAAATTAGCGTACTCCACCTATCAGAATGGCTTTTTGTTTTGTTTTTCGTGATAGCACCAAATGTTTCTATGGAGTAACTAGAACTCTTGTATGTTGCTGGTGGAGATGTAAAAAGTACAACCACTTACTTGAAAATGTTGCCTGCTTCTAATAAAGCATGCAGGGATTCCGTGGTTCAGGAATCCTAAGCTTAGGCGTTTCCTCAAGAGATATGAAAACATATCCACAGAGTATATGTACAAGAAGGTCCGTGGCAGCTTTAACCATCAGAGCAAAAACTAGAAATACAGGGGTTCATCCACAGGAAACTGGCTCAACGGTGAGGTGTCAACTATGGAATATGCTGGAGGAATGAAAACAGATGAGCCTGAATATCAAGTTCCAAGTCAGGTAAATGTAAATCCAATCAGTGGCTAAAAAAAAAAAAGAAAAGAGAAAGGGCAGAGGCTGCCCTGGAGGTTGTGGGGATGGAGGCTGACTGGAAATGGACTTTGAGGGTACTTTCTGAGACTGTGTAATTTCTGTATCTCTATAGGGATTTGGTGACACAGATGCACACGTTTTCCAAAAACTCAGTGAGTAAACACTTAGGATTTGTACTTTTCAGTCTGCCTGAGTTTTATATCTTAAACAAAAACCTGTAAATAAATATTAAATTCTAAATACTGAATTCTGCCACTTACCATAAAATGCATTGAAAAAAAAAGCATAGATGAACGGATAAAGACATATGAAGCAAGCACAGTAAAGTGTTCTTCGCAGACTGTACCTTCTGAACATATTGATATTAAAATATCCAACTTTGCTGGATGTTGAATATTATAATAAAACATTGAAAAATATTTATATGAAGGAATGAAGCACATATGTAATCATTCTTTATCAAAGTAACCTGAAGTGTTCTATGCTGGTGTAACGTTTGCTAGCCTAGATATATCACGTACAATGAACTGAGAATTTGTGGATGAAGTCAGGGTCAAGATTGAGGAACGCTAGAGATTCAAATATAGTTCTGGTTGCCAAATAGAACATGAAAGTTTAACGAAAGTCGTATACTATTTAAATTGGCACTTGCCCTGAGTAAAGCTGCCCTCTAACTTCTCATTATCTGTTCCTGGAAAATGAACAGCAGGATGGCAAACTCCGAGGTTGGAGTGAATATTGAAAGAGATGATGTAAGTGAATAGTTGTGTTGTGCTCCGTCATGTCCAACTCTGCGACCCCATGGACTGTAACCCACCAGGCTCCTCTGCCCATGGGATTTCCCAGGCAAGCATACTGGAGTGGGTTGCCATTGCCTCCTCCAGGGGATCGAACCTGAGTCTCTTATGTGTCCTGGATTGGCAGGCGGATTCTTCACTACTAATGCCACCTGGGAATGCTTAAACATGTACATGTAACACAGCAAATAAACACTGTTTGTCATTATTACTATCGCTGTGGATTTGAGTTTGTTTAGAACACAAAGGAGTCAGGAGTAGTCCTGGCCAGCCGCTGGAGGCGACCCAGCGTCCAGGCACACCCACACTCCTCACAGTAGCCCTCCTGAAGCCCCCTGCTCTCTGCCAGTGCATGCCCAACAGGAGCAGAGGGAGGCATATATGAATAATTTACGTTTAAAATGGCAATAAAGAGGTTAACTCGGTATCTTGACATTGAATTTTACAGAAATGAAAATGACTATTGAAATAGCTCCTGAGAGAAGGTTTAACAGAAATGATGGGTAAAGGACTGGTAATTAAGATGAAATACAATGCAAACATGCAAATCAAAGCTGCAGTGAGGTATCACCTCACCCTGGTCAGAATGGCTATCATCAAAATATCTACAAACAGTAAATTCTGGAGAGGGTGTGGAGAAAAGAGAACCCTCTTGCACTGTTGATGGGCATGCAAATTGATAGAGCCACTTTGGAGAACACTATGGAGATTCCTTAAAGCACTAGGAATAAAACCACCACATGACCCAGCAATCCCACCACGAGGCCTATACCCTGAGAAGACCATAACTGGAAAAGACACATTACCCCAGTGTTCATAGCAGCACTGTTTACAATAATTAGGACTTGGAAGAAACCTAGATGTCTGTTGATATGTGAATGGATAAAGAAGTTGTGGTACATATATATACAATGGAATATTCCTCAACCTTATAAAGAATGTGTTTGAGTCAGTATTAATGAGGTGAATGAACCTAGAACTTGTTATACGGAGTAAGAAAGAGAAAATGATTGTCTATTCCACATATATACGGAATCTAGAAAGATGGTACCGATGAGTCCATTTGCAGGGCATGTGTAGAGACTCAGACACAGAGAACAGACCTGCCCACACAGCAGGGGAAGGTCGGGGTGGGCCAAACCCAGAGAGAGAGAGAGAGAGAGAGTTACATGCATACACGGCCACGTGTGAAACAGATCCTCAGGGGGAAGTTGCTGTGTAATAGTGGGGGGCTCTGAGACCACCTGGAGGGGCAGGACGGTGTGGAGGTGCGGGAGGGAGGAGTTTCAAGAGGAAGGGGACACATGTATACTGACCTGCTGGTTCACATGGTTGCATGGCAGAAACCAATACAACATTCTACAGCAATCATCCTCCAATTAGAAAAAAATAAAGCAGAAGATGAAATTCAGAGGTTTAGTACAATCAGTGAGACCGCATCTTCTACAAAGGTTCATTTCAGCATGAGCGTGAGTCCTCAGGCGTGGAGAACGGCTGCTTCATTTCCAGTGGGATGGAGCAGGACCGTGGTTGTCGCCCCACCCCGTGTCCTCTACTGCCTCTGGCCTGCGGACAATGTTAGTCAACGAATAAGTTTAATTGGAGAAGTGCGAAATGCTGCACCAAAGGAAAACAGTCAAAGGAGACTAAATAATGATAATGTAGTCTTTAAAGTTAGTCCAGGACCTGTAGTTCTTTCTCAAAGACTATAGATAATGTTCTGAGCCCTATCCTGTGAGCCGTCTTATAGATACTAGAACACTCGGTGGAGAAGCTAACTCCATGGTGGCCAGCCTGTACCCACCCAGGACTTGAGCTGCCACAATTCCGAGAACTGCAAAGAAATGGGAAAAAAGGCATCCCGGAACGGAAGATTAACTGTACCTAACACGATGAAGACGATGCTGGTCAGACCTCCGATGACTAACTTGAAGATTACTGCCAGAGCTGACTGTGCCGTTCTGCATGTAACCCCACAGCCCCAGCTCCGTCTACAAAAGCTCTCACCCTGCTGGCCAGTGCGTGCGGGGATTCAGCCACTGAACAGATGTCACCCTTCCCCTCCCAGTTGCCGGCATCTGAAATAAAGCAAACTTACCTTTCCACCAACCTGGCCTGTTTATTGGCTTTTGGGCAGCGAGCAAGAGGACCCTCCCACCCCTGGTGACACCAGCATCTGCTGCCCCAGGTCTGGCCAGCAGGTAGAGACAAGAGGAAGCTCTCCCTGCGGGTCCTCTGCATGAACCCGACTCAAGCGAGGTGGCCGGCGTGTGAATGGCAGTGGATTGGCTCCGTTAAGACAAATGAGCTCTGTCTGCTCTACTTTTTAAAATATTTGTGGTCTAAGCCGTATCTTCTTTAATATGAATTTTTGCCTTTGTTCTCTGCACAACACATCACTTTTAAGTTATCAGTTCAAGAAAAATGAGTCATTTCCCATTCTCTCAAACCATCCAGGTACTTAATTTTTAAAAGTGGTCATTTTTCCCTTAGAAGGAAAGATGCTCATACAAATGATGCAACTTTGAAAATGACCATTTCACTACGGAGGGTGTCTGTACCCTCTAGTTAACAGGCTGCCCCCGCTTAACAGTGGGGTCCCTTGACTTGGGGCCCCACTGTGTTCTTTCGAGAAAGTTCTCAGGTTGTTGCAAAGAGGAACCTGGGCTGATATCCCCATTCCCAACCAGAAGAGTTTGAAGAAGCCTGTCTCAGTGGGGTGACTCTCCCCACCTTGATAGCAGAGGATACCTGAGGACATTGGAGGCATTGGGCTGTCAGGACTGGGGAGCGGGAGGGAGGCTTCTACCATCTATCTAGTGGGCAGAGTCCTCGGAAGCTGCTGTGTGTGCCCCAGCCAGCTCTAGCCCAATGTGTGAACCGTCCAGGGTGGGAGACCCTGGTCTGGAGGAAGACCAAGCTGCTAACTGAAGGGGCAGCAGAAGATTTGGGATAGAACTTCTGGTTTTAGGGACTGTTCTCCCTGGCATCAGTGAAGATCCTGAGAATGGAATAAAGGTAGTCCCTTCATCACCTTTCCCCCCTCTCAGCTCATGGTATGTATCTTTCTCTTGACAACATGCTTTCACAAATTGGGTCAAAATACCCCCTTCCTTTGCCTTGCTGTGTGTGTGTCAGCTCATCATGTTTATTGATGAAAATGATGTTGCACTGTAATGACAAGGAAAAGGCAGCATCCTCCTGGTCCGTGTAAAGAGTGTGGTTTGAGGTTTTACCTGTGAACAGCCTGTGAACATGCTTTCCTGAAACCTGACCTTTGGTGCTGACCCCGGCTCTCTGCCTTTCCTCTGGGTTGTCTTCCTTTCAAACTGACTCAAAGAATCATTTTTCCCCACTCTGGGGTTTTCATGAAAACCTTTCATTTTTTAAAATTCTGTGCATTTTCTCCCACATTTATTCGTGTTGTGATTACTTTTCACAACTTCCTGTGAATATTACCTTTTGGGCAAAATAGGGAAGCAGATCTTTTTGAACAAGCACCCCCACTAGGGCACTACATTGCAAACATGAACTGTCCATACGTGCACCTACGTGTGTGAGTCGGCTTTACGTGTGTGTACATATACACAGCCTGCACACACGGGTCCTTAACTTATATGTTTAAAAATATGTTTTCCTCCTACTTTAAAGATATGTCACTAGAAGAAATAGCTCAGCAGTGTAGCTGGAGTTCAACGTATTTGAGGGAATGCTTTCAGGGACTTCAAATCAGTGGTAAGAATTTCTGATGAAACACCACAGAACATCTGAGACCAGCTACCAGGAGAAAGATGAACAAATACTCTCCACTGTGGTGAAAAACAAAATGTGTATTTTACCCAGGAAGCCACAAGGAGAGTGGGTGGAGCCTGCCTCCACCTGCATGGAAGCTCCCCTGCTGCCCGGGATGCTGTGCGCACACCCGGGGATGCTGTGTGCACACCCGGGATGCTGTGTGCACACCCGTGTGCACACCCGGGATGCTGTGCGCACACCCGGGATGCTGTGTGCACACCCGGGATGCTGTGCGCACACCCGGGATGCTGTGTGCACACCCGTGTGCACACCCGGGATGCTGTGTGCACACCCGGGATGCTGTGTGCACACCCGTGTGCACACCCGGGATGCTGTGTGCTCACCCGGGGATGCTGTGCGCACACCCGGGGATGCTGTGCGCACACCCGGGATGCTGTGCGCACACCCGGGGATGCTGTGCGCACACCCGTGTGCACACCCGGGATGCTGTGTGCACACCCGGGGATGCTATGCGCACACCCGTGTGCACACCCGGGATGCTGTGTGCACACCCGGGGATGCTATGCGCACACCCGTGTGCACACCCGGGATGCTGTGTGCACACCCGGGGATGCTATGCGCACACCCGTGTGCACACCCGGGATGCTGTGTGCACACCCGGGGATGCTATGCGCACACCCGTGTGCACACCCGGGATGCTGTGTGCACACCCGGGGATGCTATGCGCACACCCGTGTGCACACCCGGGATGCTGTGTGCACACCCGGGGATGCTATGCGCACACCCGTGTGCACACCCGGGATGCTGTGTGCACACCCGGGGATGCTATGCGCACACCCGTGTGCACACCCGGGATGCTGTGTGCACACCCGGGGATGCTGTGTGCACACCCGGGATGCTGTGTGCTCACCCGTGTGCACACCCGGGATGCTGTGTGCACACCCGGGATGCTGTGCGCACACCCGGGATGCTGTGCGCACACCCGGGATGCTGTGCGCTCACCCGGGATGCTGTGCGCACACACGGGATGCTGTGCGCACACCCGGGGATGCTGTGTGCACACCCGGGGATGCTGTGTGCACACCCGTGTGCACACCCGGGATGCTGTGCGCACACCCGGGATGCTATGCGCACACCCGTGTGCACACCCGGGATGCTGTGTGCACACCCGGGATGCTGTGCGCACACCCGGGATGCTGTGCGCACACCCGGGGATGCTGTGCGCACACCCGGGATGCTGTGCGCACACCCGGGGATGCTGTGCGCACACCCGTGTGCACACCCGGGATGCTGTGCGCACACCCGGGATGCTGTGCGCACACCCGGGATGCTGTGCGCACACCCGGGGATGCTGTGTGCACACCCGGGATGCTGTGCGCACACCCGTGTGCACACCCGGGATGCTGTGCGCACACCCGGGATGCTGTGCGCACACCCGGGGATGCTGTGCGCACACCCGGGATGCTGTGCGCACACCCGGGATGCTGTGTGCACACCCGTGTGCACACCCGGGGATGCTGTGCGCACACCCGGGATGCTGTGTGCACACCCGTGTGCACACCCGGGGATGCTGTGCGCACACCCAGGATGCTGTGTGCACACCCGGGATGCTGTGCGCACACCCGGGATGCTGTGCGCACACCCGTGTGCACACCCGGGATGCTGTGCGCACACCCGGGATGCTGTGTGCACACCCGTGTGCACACCCGGGATGCTGTGCGCACACCCGGGATGCTGTGTGCACACCCGTGTGCACACCCGGGATGCTGTGTGCACACCCGTGTGCACACCCGGGATGCTGTGCGCACACCCGGGATGCTGTGTGCACACCCGTGTGCACACCCGGGATGCTGTGCGCACACCCGGGATGCTGTGTG
>NW_011494949.1:2842887-2849405 GCF_000754665.1 Bison bison bison
GGGATGCTGTGTGCTCACCCGTGTGCACACCCGGGATGCTGTGTGCTCACCCGTGTGCTCACCCGGGAATGCTGTGTGCACATCCGGGATGCTGTGTGCACACCCGGGATGCTGTGCGCTCACCCGGGGATGCTGTGCGCACACCCGGGATGCTGTGCGCACACCCGGGGATGCTGTGTGCTCACCCGTGTGCACACCCGGGGATGCTGTGTGCACACCCGGGGATGCTGTGCGCACACCCGGGGATGCTGTGTGCACACCCGGGATGCTGTGTGCACACCCGGGGATGCTGTGCGCACACCCGGGATGCTGTGCGCACACCCGGGGATGCTGTGTGCACACCCGGGTGCACACCCGGGATGCTGTGTGCTCACCCGGGGATGCTGTGCGCACACCCGGGGATGCTGTGCGCACACCCGGGGATGCTGTGCGCACACCCGGGATGCTGTGCACACACCCGGGGATGCTGTGTGCACAGACCCCTGTATTGCTCCCTCATCCAAGGGCAGGTGTCCCGTCCCTCATATGGGAGCCCCGTGCCTGGGCTGGCAGCTTCCCCTTCGGCTCAGCTCCACATTTAAAAGATTCCTTAGAGGCATAGAGTTTTAAGAGCTGGAAGAGCTCACAGACACCAGTTTCTTGGGTTTACAGATAAAAGCCTTGCTGTGAATTGAAAGGACACAACTTACCCAAGGACCACTGCTCGGTACTCACAGAAATGTGCTCTACACCCAGACGGCTAGATTTCAGTCGAGACTTCTTTACACCACAGTAGTCAGGAGAAAAACAATATTTTTTCTCCAGCATTTTAAGATTTCAATTGTTATCACCTCTCTTCCCACTGCACAATCATCAAAATGAGTGTAAGACTCTCCCCTACACAGAGAATTTTCTCTCTATCCTGAATGTATATGGGTGTCTCTCTTCTCTGAATTCTTGTTGCTGTTCAGCCATGTCTGACTCTTTGCGACCCATGGGTTACAGCACACCAGGTTGCCTTTCATCATCTCCCAGAGTTTGCACAAACTCAGGTCCATTGAGTCTGTGATGCCATCCAACCATCTCATCCTCTGTCGTCCCCTTCTCCTCCCACCTTCAATCTTTTCCAGCATCAGGGTCTTTTCCAATAAGCTCTTTGTATCAGTGGCCAAAGTATTGGAGCTTCAGCTTCAGCATCACTTTTTCCAATGAATATTCCGGGTTGATTTCTTTTAGGATTGACTGGTTTGATCTCCTTGTTGTCTAAAGGATTCTCAAGAGTCTTCTCCAGCACTCCAATTTGAAGACATAAATTCTTTGGTGCTTAGGCTTTCTTATTGTCCAGCTCTCACATCTATACATGACTACTGGAAAAACCACAGCTTTGACTATACAGACCTTTATCAGCAAAGTAATAATGTCTCTGCTTTTTAATATACTGTCTAGGTTTGTCATAGATTTTATTACAAGGAGCAAACGTCTTTTAATTTCATGGCTGCAGTCACCATCTGAAGTGATTTTGGAGCCCAAGAAAATAAAGTCTGTCACTACTTCCATTGCTTCCCCATCTATTTTCCATGAAGTGATGGGACTGGATGCCATGATCTTAGTTTTCTGAATGTTGAGTTTTAAGCCAGATTTTTCATTCTCCCCTTTCCACTCTCACTTTTCACTCTCCTGAATTCTTGTAACATCATCCAATTGTTTCAGTTCAGTTCAGTTCAGTCACTCAGTCGTGTCTGACTCTTTGCAACCCCATGAATTGCAGCATGCCAGGCCACCCTGTCCATCACCAACTCCTGGAGTTCACCCAAACTTATGTCCATCAAGTCGGTGATGCCATCCAACCATCTCATCCTCTGTCATCCCCTTCTCCTCCTGCCCTCAATCTTTCCCAGCATCAGTGTCTTTTCAAATGAGTCAGCTCTTCACATCAGGTGGCCAAAGTATTGAAATTTCAGCTTCAACATCAGTCCTTCCAATGAATATTCAGGGTTGATTTCCTTTAGAATGGACTGATTGATCTCCTTGCAGCCCAAGGGACTCTCAAGTGTCTTCTCCAACATCACAGTTCAAAAGCATCAATTCTTTGGCGCTCAGCTTTCTTCACAGTCCAACTCTCACATCCATACATGACCACTGGAAAAATCATAGCCTTGACTAGATGGACCTTTGTTGGCAAAGTAATGTCTCTGCTTTTGAATATGCTATCTAGGCTGGTCATAACTTTCCTTCCAAGGAGTAAGCGTCTTTTAATTTCATGGCTGCAATCACCATCTGCAGTGATTTCCAATTCTTTAGGTGATCATAAACGTATATTCTGTATGCTGTCTTCCCAAAAATATCCTTGTGGGAAGGATTCTTAAGCTTCTTTTATCTTCACTATAATTTCTAGATGCATCAACAGTAAAAGTATATAAACACGACAATCAAAGATAGTACGTAAATGTATTTGTGACTTTCACTTAAAAATCTCCGTTAAGGGACTTCTCTGGTGGCCCAGTGGTTAACAATCTGCCTTGCAAGCAGGAAATGAGGGTTCACTTCCAGATTGGGGAACTAAGATCCCTCTTTGCTCCATCAACTAAGCCCGTGAGCCACATCTACCGGGCCCCCGGGCCACTAACAGAGCCCATGCACCACAATGGAAGGATCTACTGGGCCCTCAGGCCACTAACAGAGCCCATGCACCACAATGGAGGGTCCTACCTGATACAACCAAGGCCCTGTGTGCTGCAAGTAAGATCTAGTGTAGCCAGATTTACAAAATAATAATTAAAAATTGAAAATAAAATCTTAGTTAACAGACTCTTGACTTGACTTTTTCTTTCTTTCTTTTTTTGTTATTTGCTGACTTAAAACAGGCATTGACAATCTAGATTTGTGACTATCATAGTTGATCTTTTCTGAAAATTTCTAGAGATGATTAGTAAACCTGTATAGCTCTCTCTAGTTCACTTAATATTTTAACCTATACAGACTTTCCTTTATAGTTCTTTCTCTTTTAAGAGAATCTCCCTTTACTTGGAAAATTCTATTTCTTATCAATTATCTGTGTCTTTGTGTACAAGTGATAAGCTTTCTTTTGTAAAAAGGAGGGGTCCTTAAGAAGCCAAAAATTTTCTACATTAAGTATATATATAACTACAAGATTTTTAAGAGGTTGCTTTGTATATTTTCAGAAAATACTTCCTAGATTTAAATTTATTATTAATAAATCTGGCATAACTCTGCACACCCACAGGTACCTAAGAAAACATTGTACAGTGTTGAATGTCATCACAGTGCTTGGACTCAGTTATAAAAACCCTCACAGAATTGATCCTAAATGGCAAAAGTTGGAATTAATTTTCATTAAATATAGATTTCAGATTTTAACACAAGGCTTATTAATATCTTGGAATTATGTACTAATCAATAAAATAAGCAATGTGATTATAGACACAATTAGAAAATCAGTAATATCATTAAAAAATAACTATGCATTTCATTTAAAAAAGACAGAGTTTCAAAGAAGGGAAGGGGCCTTTCAGAAGAGTCTTTCCAAAATTCAAGATGCATTAAAGCATTGAAAATAAAATTAGTATTATTACCATACACAGTTGACTATAAAATATCATTAATTGATTCCATTAGTTGAATCGCAGTGTTTTAGAATGAATAAAAATCACTGCCCTCTGAGATATACAGGTTGATAAGGCAAAGCCTGAACTCAGAACCTTTAAAATGTGTAAAACCAACCAACAAGCAGAAAACTAGAGGAACCATGTGCTACCCACACAGGAAGTCGTGCAAAAGCATATTTTGCTGAAAGCTCACATCCATGAGATCTACATCAACATTCACAGACTAGGTGGAGAACACAAGTGAACGGGAAGAAAGGTGTGTCAGGGAGGCAGCAAAACTGTATTAGCATTATGAGAACAATGATGAAGCTGCATTATGAAAACACTGAACTCAACTTTTCCTAAACCATATTGGAAAACCGAGGCACAGAAGCACCCAGGACCAACCAGCTAATAAAGGGTGAGTGGGGCTGAACACTCACCCCTCATTCCACAGAGCTGTTCTGTGATTCGACACCCAAGGAGGAGCCTTTGATGAAGAACCTCAGGTGTGTTACTGCTTTTTGTTTTATCGCTTTCTTTGCTGATTAATCCAAAGTGAAAGTGTTAGTCACTCAGTCATGTCCAACTCTTTGCAACCCCATGGACTGCAGTTCACCAGGCTCCTCTGTCCATGGGATTCTCCAGGCAAGAATACTGGAGTGGGTTGCCGTGCCCTCCTCCAGGCGATCTTCCTGACCCCGGGATCGAACCTGGGTCTCCTGCACTGCAGGTTGATTCTTTACCATGTAAGCCACGAGGGAAGCCCAAATTAATCCAAGGACATAATCAATTCGATAAACATAGAATAGGACTATATGCATCATTGTACTTTATAAGTGTTCATGTTGGAGTTTTGCTTTTTTCACTGCTGTTTTCATCCAATGGGCAAGTTTTCCATTTCCACACAGGTGACTGGCCATGGTATTCATGTAGTTGCCGAAACTGGAGTATTGAGCTGGTTTGGGGTCCGCAGGGGCCTCGTGGTTTGGTAGACGTTCACCTCTGTGAGAGCGGGCGAGGTCCCCATGGAGACGCCGGCTTCTCCTGTCCTTGGCTCTCCCGCTGCAGCCCGCAGTCCCGGGCACCCTCTCAAGGTGCAGTGGCAGACATGTCACCGCCACAGACTGAGCTGGCCCCCCGCCGTTTGGAGACTAGCCATAAATAAACAGCCTGTAAAAACTTTTGAGAGATTTATAAAACTTTCACTTATGTGATTTCATCGATTGGATAATTGAGGGCAGAGCACACGGACATACTTGGAAGTCTGAGTGATCCTCTTGGAATATTTATACTGATTAAACAAACCAGATAGCTTAAAAATCCCTTCTATAGTTCATATTTTTATATACAATCTCATTTCTTGAGACACATAAAAGTCTACTTACAGTGGCAATGATTTTGTGAGTTGAAAAAACATTCAATGGTAAAAAAATGTTTGTAACAGCTCAGTCAATAGACTGTTGAAAGTCAAAGATGAATGGTATTTTGGGGAAAGAATTGGCTTGAACTTAGAAGCGCAACTTTGTCAAATAACCAATTAATATGACGATTTGACAAAGTTAGGGGAAGTCGTGTGCAGTTGTGTATGGTACAATGTTCCCACCCAAGAGAAGGAAACTTGTACTCTAATGAGAAAAGAAGACCAATTAAAAAGAAAGGAAAGCTTTCAAGACCCAAAATGTTTAGTCTACATACTAATGTTTAGGCTCCACAGTGCCCAAGCAAATGTGTCTCCTCCAAGGGAATAAATCTTGGGAATGGCCCTCCCACCAGTCAATGGGGCACAGACTATGAGAACCTCTTTAATTTATGGGGAGAAATGATTGTCCTTTCAAGTTTGCATGAGACAGCATGACAAGGAAATAAATGCATGATGAGGAGGAAATCCAGGGGGTGGGCATGTGGATTCTACGCCCCTCGGCCTTGGATCACAGGGACCAGATGTCTCATGGACACAACGACAGGGACCCTGAAGCTCGTTTTTCCAAAGAACCTCGGGCCAGGCTCACCTCTTGCTCCCTCTGTTTCCTTATCCCCATGACCCTGGAGATGCGTCTTCCTGGTTCAGAAGGAAGAGCATCAATTCTTAGAGGGGGGTGCAATGTCAGAGGTTATCAACTCCTCCCAAAATCGTCATTTGCTTGTTCTCTAATAAACACTTCTGCAAAGGGCTGTTCATAAATGGCCTCATGTAATATGCCGATCCCTAATACTTCCTTTTCTGAAACAAGTTTTTCGTTTTGTAAGCTTTTTATTTTGTATTGGGGTATAGCTGATTAATAAACAACGTTGTGGTACTTTCAGGTGAACAGAAGGGACTCAGGCATAATATACATACATGTATCCCTTCTCCCCCAACTCCCCTCCCACTCAGACCGCTGCATAACATTGACTAGAGTTCCTTGTGCTGTACAGCAGATCTTTGTTGGTTATCCATTTTAAATATAGCACTTTATACATGTCCATCCCAAATTCTCTAACTATCTGGTACCCACTCCAAAACCAAAAGCTCATTCTCAAAATCTGTGTGTCTATTGCTGTTTCCTAAGTTCATTTGCGTCATTTCTTTTTAGATTCCACATATATGTGATGTCATAACAAAGGACAGAAAGGTCATGGGCCTAACAGAAGCAGAAGATATTAAGAAGAGGCGGCAAGAATACACAGAAGAACTGTACAAAAAACATCTTGAAGACCCAGATAATCATGATGGTGTGATCACTCATCTAGAGCCAGATATTCTGGAATGCAAAGTCAAGTGGGCCTTAGGAAGTATCACTACGAACAAAGCTAGTGGAGGTGATGGAATTCCTGTTGAGCTATTTAAAATCCTAAAAGATGATGCTGTGAAAGTGCTGCACTCAATATGCCAGCAAATTTGGAAAACTCAGCAGTGGCCACAGGATTGGAAAAGGTCAGTTTTCATTCCAA
>NW_011494949.1:2849552-2853896 GCF_000754665.1 Bison bison bison
ATTCTCCAAGCCAGGCTTCAACAGTATGTGAACCATGAACTTCCAGATGTTCAAGCTAGATTTAGAAAAGGCAGAGGAACCAGAGATCAAATTGCCAACATCCGTTGGATCATTGAAAAAGCAAGAGCATTCCAGAAAAACGTCTACTTCTGCCTTATTGACTATGCCAAACAAAGCCTTTGACTGTGTGGATCACAACAAACTGGAAAATTCTGAAAGAGATGGGATGCAGACCACCTGACCTGCCTCCTGAGCAATCTGTACGCAGGTCAGGAAGCAACAGTTAGAATTGGACATGGAACAACAGATTGGTTCCAAATTGGGAAAGGAGTGCATCAAGGCTGTATATTGTCACCCTGCTTCTTTAACTTATATGCAGAGTACATCATGAGGAACGCTGGGATGGGTGAAGTACAAGCTGAAATAAAGGTTGCAGGGAGAAATATCAATAACCTCATATATACAGATGACATCAGCCTTACGGCAGAAAACAAAGAACTAAAGAGCCTCTTGAAAGTGAAAAAGGAGAGTGAAAAAGTTGGCTTAAAACTCAACATTCAGAAAACTAAGATCATGGCATCTGGGCCCATCACTTCATGGGAAATAGATGGGGAAACAGTGGAAACAGTAAGAGACTTTATTTGGGGTGGGGCTCTAAAATCACTGCAGATGGTGACTGCAGTCATGAAATTAAAAGATGCTTGCTTGTTGGAAGAAAATTTATGATCAACCTAGACACCATGTTAAAAAGCAGAGACGTTACTTTGCCAACAAAGGTCGGTCTAATCAAAGCTATGGTTTTTCCAGTAGTCATGTACAGATGTGTATAAAGAAAGCTGAGTGCCAAAGAATTGATGCTTTTGAACTGTGGTGTTTGAGAAGACTTCAGAGTCCCTTGGACAACAAGGGGATCCAACCAGTCCATCCTAAGGGAAATCAGTACTGAATATTCATTGGAAGGACTGATGCTGAAGCTGAAACTCCAATACTTTGGCCACCTGATGTGAAGAATGGACTCATTTGAAAAGACCCTGATGCTGGGAAAGATTGAAGGCAGGAAGAGAAGGGGACGACAGAGGATGAGATGGTTGGATGGCGTCACCAATTCAATGGACATGAGTTTGAGTAACTCCGGGAGTTGGTGATGGACAGGGAGGCCTGGCGGGCTGCAGTCCATGGGGTCGCAAAGAGTCAGACATGACTGAGCAACTGAACTGAACTGACTATGATATTTCTCCTTCTGTGTCTGACCTACTTCACTCAATATGACACTCTCTACATTCATCCATGTCCCTGCACATGGCATTATTTTATTATTTTAATGGCTGAGTAATATCCCATTATATAAATATAAATGTATATTATATTATCATATATTATACCACATTGTGTGCGTGTGTGTATACACCTTATCGACTTTATCTATCCCTCCGGGTGGAAATCAAGGTTGCTTCCATGGAATATCTGGGTGCATGTTTCTTTTTGGATCACGTTTTTCCGCAGATAAACACCCAGGAGTGGGCCGGCAGGTCATATTTAGCTCTATTTTTAGTTCTTTAAGGAAACTCCATACTTTTCTCCATAGTGGTTGCACCAATTTGCTTTCCCACCAACAGTGTAGGAAGGTTCCCTTCTCACCACATTCTCTCCAACATTTATTATTTGTGGATTTTTTGATGATGATCATTCTGACTGGCGTGAGGTGATGTCTCTTCTGAAGTTTTTGATGAACTTCACACTGCAATTTGGGTTTTCTTTTCAACAAAGTAAGAATTTAATCTTTAATCAGTCTTGTCTTTTCTTCTTCATTAAGATGCAGCATTTACATGTGGAATTTACACTAAAATGTGGCTGCACCTCAGAGATGAAGGACACGGAAATCCATGAGTGCGTTAACGAGTCAGCATGTGTTTATCGAGGGCCAATGTGAACCTGATTTAGGGTGCTGCTCACCACTGATTCCTCTCTCCAGATGGCAGCTGTAACACACACAACAAACTCCTGGTTTCTCCCCTCCAGAGGAGAAATCCAGCAGTGGCACCTGGTGAACATGAATTCTGGAGGAAAACGGAATGGTGCTTAGTCATTCATTCGTGTCTGACACTTTGCAACCTCCTGAACTGTGGCGTTCCAGGCTCTTCTGTCCATGACACTTCCCAGGCAAGAATACTGGAATGGGTAGCTATTCCCTTCTCCAGGGGATCTTCCGAATACAGGAATCGAACACATGACTCCTGTGGCTCCTGCATTGGCAGGTGGATTCTTTACCACTAGCGCCACCTGGGAAAGCTCTGGAAGCAAGTGAAATTGAAAGTTGCTCAGTTGTGTCTGACTCTTTGTGACTCCATGGACTACACAGTCCAAGGAATTCTCCAGGCTAGAATACTGGAGTGGGTAGACTTTCCCTTCTCCAGGGGATCTTCTCAACCCAGGGGTCGAACCCAGGTCTCCCACATTGCAGGCAGACTCTAAACCAGCTGAGCCACCAGGGAAGCCCCTGGAAGCAAAGGTCATAACATCAAACCCAGGCTCTGCCATCTGCTACCATGTGACTCTGGCCAAGTTACGTAATCGCTTTTCCTCAGTCTTCTCATCCATATATTGGGTATAACAGTAGAGCGTTGGTAGGACTTCATGGGAGGAAAACACATGAATTACTGCTTCCTGGCATAGCAGCTGCATCATGACCATCACAGACATTTATCAACAATCTGACCTGGGAGAAGGCAGGGAGGGAGGAAGAGAAGGGAAAAGTCCTACAGAAGTTGGAGCCTGAGGCTTCGCCCTGAAAGGGCAGCAGAAGTGAGCTTGTACAGGGTGGGGCGAGAGGCAGGAGAGGGTAAAAAGCAGGGCTCGAGTAGTGAGTGATGGAAGGGCAGGAACTCCATCACTGCCTTGTCTGGTGTGGCTGCGAGTGGGCAGTGAGGACCTCACCTGCCCCACCACAGCCTCGACCCCCACCGCCCGGAGTCCACACAGTGACAGAGGAGGCAGAGCCCCTTCACGACATCAGTAATGCCAAGTCATTGAGGGAGACGATTTTCCTTCTTGGATCTCTTAACTGAGAATAAATCATAACAACAAATGTCCACCATGAATCCAGCAATACACTAAAATACATTGTAATTAATTGCCAAAGCATCTTTGTGCAGTATTCGAGTGGCATGTTTTGTAAAGTGGAAACGACATGCTTTCACACAGGCTTACGCATCTCTGGACCAACACGTTTCCCCGGGGAGACGCAGAGGTGAGGAGGGATTTGAAACAGAGGTGTGCGACCTGCCGGGATTTATACTTCAGGTGGACGACCCTGGTTGCTCGTGGTCAGATGTGTGGACAGAACCTGGGTTAGGGGATCTCCTGGGATCCAGCAGGGTTCGGGGTGGGGGGTAGCCTGCAGGTCACCGCACAGAGCTTGGGTGGGTGGAAGAGCATGAGACGTGTCTACAGTGACGCGTGACGTCTCCAGCCATAACACGTCACCCTCTTCCTGACATCTCCAGCGTGCTCTTATCTAGAGCACAGCATGGAGACTCCTGGGAATGCAAGCATCTCTCCAGCACCATCCCCTCGAGGAAAGTCTCCCAGGGACCCCAGCTACCAGTGTCCTGCTGGGCTTTCCTTCGAGTCCCTTTTCGGTATGGGATGTCCTGCATGTGACGGATTTACTCTGTTGCTCTCAGCTTACCCACTTCATTGTCCAGCAGGAAGCCTCTTTGTCTGTCTTGCTCACAGATGTTCTGGGCTGGGTTGTGTCCTGCAAATTCACAGGCTGAAGCCCTAACCCCCAGCACCTCAGCACATGACTGTGTTTAGAGATGGGGGCTCTACAGAGGTAAAGATGGTGAAATGAGGTCATTAGGGGGACTGAGTCCAATCTGAGCAGTGTCCTTGTAAGAAGAAATCAGGACGCAGAGAGGCACAGAGGGAAGACCACGTGAGGACGTGGGGAGAAGACAGCCCCCCACAGGCCAAGGAGGGAGGCCTCAGAGGAAACCAACCCTGCTCGCACCTCGATCCCAGACTTCCAGCTTCGGGGACGGAAACACAATACGTTCCTGCTGTTTAAGCCTGTGATAAGCTTTCTTGAGCTGACTCATTTGAAAAGACCCTGGTGCTGGGAAAGATTGAAGGTGGGAAGAGAAGGGGACGACAGAGGATGAGATGGTTGGATGGCATCACCAACTCAATGGACATGAGTTTGAGTGAACTCCCGGAGTTGGTGATGGACAGAGAGGCCTGGCGTGCTGCAGTCCACAGGGTCGCAAAGAATTGGACACGACTGAGCGACTGAACTGGACTGAACTGAAGGTTTCTCAGAAAGGAAAACACTCTGGGATTGGA
>NW_011494949.1:2853996-2856289 GCF_000754665.1 Bison bison bison
GTAACCACCCTGCCACAAAAGCGGCAAAGACTTGTTTTTACCACCTTTAAATAGATTATTAAAAGACGAAAAAAAAGAGAAACTTCAGATTGACACATTTGAAAAATCTAACCCTCTCCAAAATTTAATGAGAGGATTATGTTCTTTTTTAAAAATAAGTGACACAGCTGTCAAGCGAACATATATGCACACATATAGATACATTGGTATATTCTTTGTTACTTTTTACTTATATATTTTAAATTATTTCTTTTCTAGATAATTTTCAAATTTGTCTTTTTTTTCTACCACCTGCACCGCATCCTTTTTCTTCCTCAAAGGCAAATATATAATCAATTCAAGTGTGATATCTTCAACGTACATAAAATGAGGCAGGAACTGTCTGCAAAAATTGCATCATCCCCTCTATGCCAAGAGACAAGAAAGGAGGGTGTCCCAAGCACAAACACATGGTAACTGTTGTTAGTTTTGAAGAAGTGACGCTAAAGGATGCAAACCATCCCCATGAGATGAAGTGCAGAAAGCAAGCAGTCAGAAATACATGTGATTATTAAACTCAAAGAAAGCAATAAACCTTTCATAATATTAAAGTCATCAAACCCAGAAAAAATCACTTTAAATATTAAATGTCATCACAGCCTTACTAAATTAGGACCCTATCCATAGGTGCCCACAGAGAATATTGGCAAAGTCACACCTCTTGAGTTTTGCTGGTGTTGATGTAAACTGTGACCAGCACTCGGTTGGCACTCAATTCCCATGAGCCCATCTCGTAGTAATCCACACCTTTGCAAGAGAGGCCTCGCTCCAGGGTGATCAGGGTCCATGGATTACGAGCTGTGGGTTCCAGGCGTGCTCTCGTGGCTGAACGAGCAGACTCCGCCTCCCTTTCTTCAGCCAAACCTGTGTGACCACATCTGGTCTCCTTCCTGCTTTCTGACACCTCAGCAAGTGAGGCAGGGGCCGGGTAGATGGACAGCATTTGTCAAAGCAGCGACTGACCAGCCTCCTCCTGCTGCCGGGCGTCTGCGCCTCTGTTCTTGAGAATATCCTGCCTGTCCTCTCATCCTCGACCCTGGTTCCCCAGCCCCTGGAGATCATTTGAGTCCCCCAGGTCTGTTCAATCCATGTGTTTCTCAAGTTACCCGGGACCAGTCTCTGTGGTTTCCAGCCAAGAAATCCAGCTGAAAAATAGATGTAGACAAAGAGCGGTAAAAATGCCTGTGACTTTACAAGAACATCCTCCCAGGAGTCTCTGTAATGGGTTATTTCTCAGTCTTAAAACCTGGCTTCCTTGCTGCCCACCTCCTGCCCAGATGGCTCCTTCTCCACCCCACTCCACCCTGGGAACAGGGAATAGCTGCCCTGTGGCTCACTGGTGGTCTCAGCATCACGTGCAAGCCTCCTAAGAGTGAACACCCACACTCGGGGGCTTTGTTGTCCAGGGAAAGGGGGTGGGGCTGTGCAGGAATCCTTTGGGTGCATCCATCATACTCTTCTTGCCAAAGTGCGCTGTGTGATTACCCTTGTCCGGCAGCCACGTCTGCTCTCAGTTCAGGATTTTCTTCAGACCAGCTGACTCTTCTCAAGCATCGGCCAGAGCTCTCTGGGTTCCAAGTTACACAGACACACCATAAATTAGTTTAAGGGGGGAACGATCATGTGTTTTTGGTAGGGGAGGCTCGTTTCATCTCAGATTACTAGGAAATCCGAAGTGGAAACGGACTGGGTTGCAGCATGATGCTGAAGTCCCAGTGGGGACACGTAACCAGGACCTTTTCCTTCCCCACTCCCAGCCCTGCACTCCCTGGCCACAGAGCAAGCTCACACACAAGGCTGAAACGTAGGACCTGTCTGCCCTCAGATTTTGAAAAATGCTAGGAGTCTGTGTGGAGAAGGCAATGGCACCCACTCCAGTACTCTTGCCTGGAAAATCCCATGGACGGAGAAGCCTGGTGGGCTGTAGTCCATGGGGTCGCGAAGAGTCAGACACGACTGAGCGACTTCACTTTCACTTTTCACTTTCATGCATTGGAGGAGGAAATGGCAACCCACTCCGGTGTTCTTGCCTGGAGAATCCCAGGGACGGGGGAGCCTGGTGGGCTGTTGTCTATGGAGTCACACAGAGTCAGACACGACTGAAGCGACTTAGCAGCAGCAGCAGCAGGAGTCTGTACAGCAGCACTCTTCTCCAAACATCACCGGCTTCAGCTGCTTAACAAGTCCCAGGAGCAGCAAGAAAGGCTCAGAGGCTGCACTCAGAGCACAAGCCGGCGGAGGGGCGTCTAGGGGG
>NW_011494949.1:2856389-2886516 GCF_000754665.1 Bison bison bison
CCGGAGCACAAGCCGGCGGAGGGTCGTCTAGGGAGGACTGTCTGTCCTCTGTCCTCTGTCCTCTGTCCTCTGTCCTCTGTCTGTCCCTGCCACCTCTCTGTAGAGAGGGCAATGTCGATTACCATCTGCCCCTTAGAAAGGAATCGCAGCTTCGTGGTGAGTGTTGTTAATGACCTAAACCACAACGGCAGCAAGGAACACACCTAGATACCACTTTGTAAGGCATTGACTCCATTGGAAGTACCATATTTTATGCCAAGGATTTGTGTAGAGTAGCCAAAAGTGGCCTCCTTCTTGGGGGCTGTGGATCTGCAAACATGCAGGGAGAAGCTTCAGGGAGAAACACTCGTTCCTTAGACAGTGTGCCCTTATATGTTTGGTAACATTGCACCATGTCAGAGCCAATGGGTGTAATGTGATAAACATTGTCATATCTTGCATGCTAATTCACTGTAGCCCACTAGGATCCTCTGTTCATGAGATTTTCAAGCCATAATACTGGAGTGGGTTGCCATGATGTGGTATATATATACAACGGAATATTACGCTCCCATCAAAAAGAATGAAATAATGCCATCTGGAGCAACATGAATAGACATAGATAATACCATACTAAGTGAAGTAAGTCAGACAGAGAAAGACAAATATCATTTTATATTACCCATATATGGAATCTAATTTTTCAAAACAAAAAAAAAAAGATACAAATGAACTTATTTACAAAGCAGAAGAGGACATCTAAACATAGAAAACAAACTTACGGTAGCCAAAATGTTAATATCGGGGGTATGAAGCGAGAACTTGTGATGAACACACATACCACTACATATAAAATAGATATCCAGTACAGTTCTGGCACGGTCAGCTCTGCTCAGTATTCTGTGATAGCCTATATGAGAAAAGAATCTAAAAAAAGGAATAAATACAGGCACGTGTGTAACTGAATCACTTTGCTGTACACCTGAAACTAACACAGCATTGGAAATTAACTCTACTTCAATGAAATTAAAATATGAATAAAGAAACGTTCAACTTTGAGCAGTGGCCTGAAGCACAGATGAACTGGGAAAAGTTTGGCTGATGTCAATATCTTTCCAGACGTGACTCCACTGAGAATGTTTGCCAGAGCTCTCCAGTCCTCACAGTTAGTTCCTCTGGTTCCACCACGGGTAGTATGTGTGCACATGTGTGTGTGACGTCAAGATACAGAAATCCTCGAATCTAAATTGCATAAAATCATAATTATATGTCTTCTGTGTATTACTGTTTTTACTTGCTTTCAACCTCTTAACTGAGTGATTCCTAATTCCTACACTTTGGATTTGAGACCTGATGAAAGAAATATTTCACTGTATGCAGTGGTTTTGAAAAATGTCTATTTAAGTCCTCATATCAGACTCAGATTTGCTCAAACACTACTTTCTGCCTCTTTGTATGTCAAATGAGTCTCCCTTTGTAGGTTACTTTTAGTTTTTAAATCACCTTCACATGCCTATTCCCTTTATTTTTAATTCAGATAATACTTTTAAGTACAAAAAAATTCAAAGAATGAGATTACCAAAAGCATTGTTTCCACTATTCAGAATTAATGACACTGCCTATTACATTTTTCCCCCTAAATCTTTTAAGCAAAAACTTGGACTGAAAGATAGAAACCCACAAACCATTCCTCCCTTTCCATGATGAGGGTGAGGGGTGGGAGGAGGTGCTGGAGAATGAAATGAAAGAAGAAAGAAAACTGAACTCTGATCAACTTCCGGGCATATCCACCTTTCTTCTTCTCCTTTACTCTGCCTCGGGCATCATCGTGTTCTCCTAAAGCTTTCGGACCAGGTGAGGGGCGGAGGCAGTGATGAGTGATGAGCTTTCCCCTCGCCCCACCGCTGGTGCCCGAGACCACAGCGATCACAGCTTACATGAGTCTGGAGAGAACCATACAAAACATGAAACTCAATTTATTTCCCCTTGGTTTCTCTTTATTTTCAGCAGTCAGTATTCTCACCTGGGAAATCCCACGGACAGAGGAGCCTGGTAGGTTACAGTCCCTGGGGGCCACAAAGAGTTGGAGATGGCTGAGACAAATTAGCGGTAGCACGGGGATTCCTTAATGGGGTTCCAACTCCTGAATGTATCAGAGAGATGGGCGCACCCCCCTTGTTCCCCCACAAATCTGCAGATCAAAATCTGGGAAAGGGCCATCGAGTCCACTGTGGGAATAATGCCAGAGAATCTGGAAGGTGGAAGAACACTTAGCCCCAGCTGTGGGTGTCGCAGGGAATGTGGCCTCTGGTGAGAATTCAACGGGCTGTCCTCCAAGACGTGATAATCATTTTCCCCATGAGTGTAGCAAAGAAAGGAAAGAAGTGATGAGAGCTAGCCTTCTCAGGGAGACTGGTCCTCCTGCCGAACACGTGTTGCAGAACCAGCCATCAGGTGGGCAGGAGGGGGCGGGGGAGCAGAGATTTCTGGTGCAGGAGATGGCGGAAGGTTTGTGAATTTGAGCCCGTGTTCCCGTGTTCTCCTCGCCTCAGTGGGCTGACGTTATGAGACCACGGTGACTCCCACAAAGGGGAGGAAGGGGCCTGCAGGGTGTCTGGGACCTCCCTGGCTCAGCGTGAACGGTGGGTACATTGCACGTGCCCAGCTCTGGACTAAACTGCAGACGCCCACTCCCACCGCTCAGAGCAGTCACACTGACCCTAAGGAAGACAGCAAAAGAAAACGCTGCCAGCGGGGGACAGTGGATGTTTCAGTGCCCTGAGGCTGGCTTAAAGTCGCACAGTCTGCCCAGCTCATATGCGCATGTGGTTTGCTGACCTTTCATCTCAGCTGATTACTCACTCCTGTGGTTCCTCTAAGCACCAACAATGTCAAAACCCACGTCTGTGTCTGTTTCCTCAAAATCCGAGTGAGTAATTGAAATTGGCCCTACTGTTTTTTAACTTTCTGTGGGGAGCCCAGCCCAGCAGCCCATCTGGTGTGGAAATTTTTGAAAGACACGGAAGGTACATTATTCTTAGCCAAAGGATTTCTCTTGGAATTTGAAATTGCTCTCAGTCTTTCATCCTTGCTTCCTGCGGCCTCCTCGGTCCCCATGTTGTGACCAGATGCCCCAGAGACACTCAGAGACTGTTTCCCCTTGGCTTCGCGTTGGGGCCACAGAAAGGCTTCAGTAACACATGGAGTTTATTCGCAATAACATTCCAGCCTATTGTATACAGTAAAAATAAAATGGAAGTTGGTAGATGGCAGATCCAGTCGTTTCACTCTCCACACGTGGTGGTGGTGTTTGGCCTCTAAGTCCTGTCTGGCTCTTTGTGACCCCGTGGACTGTAGCCCGCCAGGCTCCTCTGTCCATGGATTTTCCCAGGCAAGAATACCGAAATATGTTGCCATTTCCTTCTCCAAGGGATCTTCCCAACGAGGGATCGAACCAGAGTCTCCTGCATTGCGGGGAAATTCGTTACCATCGAGCCACCAATGGTGCTGAAGAGAGGTGACAGAAATATCTCAGGCACAAACATCTCAACTGTTTTAAGTGGGGACCCAGGACACCTTGGCCACCCCAGAGCGGTCGTATGTGAAAGCTGGTGTTTACATCTACAGTTTTTTATGATGAGGATGGTATGGTCTATGAGATGACTCTTCTGCACTTTGTGTGAGAGAGATTTTGCTTTCTCTCATCAAACTCATTGCCTGCCTTTCTTTACCGCTCAGCTTCGATTCTAAATTTTAATAAGGCTAATGATATGTTATGAGTTCATTTGATGACAGACCTCATATATATGTGCAGATTATTTTCATAAATTTCCTACAGTTGAAATATATCAGAACCTATATAGTATCACACATAGCACGATACAAATTATGATCATTTATAATTTAAGTGTTGCGATGGACAAAAACATTTTATAGACATTAGTGAACATTATTAAAGATGTTTTACCTGTTGTATTTCTGAAAAAAATCCGATGGTGTTATCTGATTATAATCACTGTAGATACTCCATGTATAAATCCAGCACTGATTCTTTAACCAGATTGATATTCAAACTGTGCAGAAAGCTTTCCGCTAATGAGGAGAATTTTAAATGCTGAAGTTCTACTTTATACACAATGTCTTCCTAACTTGAATAGTAGTAACATGGAGTTCAGGTCGTTCTGATGATGCTTATGACTGTGACTCTCCACCTCTGTGACTCCACTTACAGAAAAATCTTTGAATGAGCCACAGCCATCCATGACTTGTCTAAGGCTCTGAAGTGGACCACACACTCCGTCTCCAGCAGCAGGCAGAGGCTGAAGAAATCCTTGGCCTTGGCCCTTTCCTACCTTTCAGCCCCATAAGCATGTACTGAATTCCATCCGCCGTCAAGTACCATAATGAAGTGCCAGGGACTCCAAGCCCAGGCCCTTGTTCCTCCTCTGGGGCACATCTTCCAGGATGCACTTTCTGCTTCTGCTCACCCTTCCCTGTCAATCCATCTCCATTTAGTTCCCCTGCTGTCTCTTGCTCACGTTAACTTTTCCCAGGATAATCTTCACATCCCAGAGCCTCCATGAGATTATCTAAAGAGCTTCTCACATCCACAGCTACACATAACAAGGAGAAACAGAAAGTAGAAACAACCACCATCCATAATTAAATCCAATGCAGAGTAAGTCATATATGTATCAGATAGGTTTCTTCAGCGTGAATTTGCCATAGATGAAAGTCTTCACTTGGTCATATGTGAGCAGTTGTTGTGGCCAAAAACATATGAAAACAGACAAGAAACTATTTTGTAAGAATGGTGTCATTTCAACATATCAATGCAATTGCTTTTGTATTAGAGCTCCTACTGGTTACTTCCCTATTACTTAGTAAATATTATTAGCCTTTTACTAAATTAGGACTTTTCTGTATTTATTTATTGATTGATTTTTATTAATTTATTTTCAGTCAGTCAATTCAGTCCCTCCTCTATGTCCGACTCTTTGTGACCCCATGGACTGCAGCACGCCAGGCTTCCCTGTCCATCACCAAATCCCAGGACTTGATCAGATTCATGTCCATCGAGTTGGTGATGACATCCAACGATCTCATCCTCTGTCATCCCCTTCTCCTCCTGCCCCCAATCCCTCCCAGCATCAGGGTCTTTTCCAATGAGTCAGCTCTTCACATCAGGTGACCAAAGTATTGGAGTTTCAGCTTCAACACCAGTCCTTCCAATGAACACCCAGGACTGATTTTCCTTAGGATGGACTGGTTGGATCCCCTTGCAGTCCAAGGGACTCTAAAGAATCTTCTCCAACACCACAGTTCAAAAGCATCAATTCTTCTGCACTCAGCTTACTTTATAGTCCAACTCTCACATCCATATAGGACTACTGGAAAAACCATAGCCTTGACTAGATGGACCTTTGTTGACAAAGTAATGTGTCTGCTTTTTAATATTCTGTCTAGGTTGGTAATAACTTTCCTTCCAAGGAGTAAGCATCTTTTAATTCAGTGTTGACTGGAGGATCTCAATCTCCATTTATCACCCCTCCGTGTTTCAACTGAAGACCCTGGAGCCTTGGCAGTCATGGCTTATGGATGCAGTGTAAAACATCCTGTCTAAGTGACGTCCCTACTTCCTTCAGCCCCAAGACCTACCCTCTGTTGCACACTGAGAAAAGACTAAGCTGACAGTTACCACAGAATGTGAGCAGTGTGAATGTGATCAGAAGAAATGGCGAGTATATCCAAAACCCAGACCACTTTTGCTCATGAGTGACCTGTTTGGACTTCAAAGCCACCTCTGTGGACCAGGATTTTGTCACTTCACTGTTAACATTTTTAGCTTAGTCTTTTGTGGATCTGACTGTTTGATGACCCTGATTTCCTCCAGGATGTAATGGCACTTACGCCAATGGCAGTGGTGACTGTACATGTATGAGGCCAGGAGCTCCGCAGCCTCTTGCCTGCGGTTCACATCAGTCTTGGCTGAAGGCATTGTCACTGTCTCCGTCTCAGAGGCCAATAATGAAAATAAAAACTTAGAGTCACCTCATGTTATTAGGCACATCTGGCCTCCAGCAAATCAGCACTGAATATTAATTGGAAGGACTTATGCTGAAGCTGAAGCTCCAATATTTTGGCCACCTAATGCAAAGAGTCGACTCCTTGGAAAAGCCCCCGATGCTGGGAAAGATGTTAAGGCAAAGGAGAAGGGTGCGTAGAGGACAGGATGGTGAGATAACCTCACTGGCTCAATGAAGAGGAATTGGAGCAAACTCCAGGAGAGGGTGGAGGACAGAGGAGCCTGGCATGCACGGGGTTGCAAAGAGCTGGACATGACTTAGTGACTGAACAACAGCAACCGTCTCCAAAGAAGCTCAACAAGAGAAATCGTTATTATTTTCCACCACTTTGTCTAATACATTTTCAGTGGCTGATTCTCCCTGGTCGTGTGACCTTCAGTGGGAACGGCCCATCCATCATGCTTTGAACTTTTCATCCTGTCTCACGCTCATTTCATCTTTGCAAGGAAACCTTTGTCCGCAGCCCTGTTTACGACTCACGAGGGAGCTGCAATCTGTACCTCCAAAGCTCATGCGAGGCTCAGGTTTGGGGGGAAAGAGCACGAGCTAAGCACCTCCAGAATCAAGTGCACTTGGTTGTGGAGAAAACACATCCACCGTTTTCTCCATCATCACCTTGGGTGATAAAAACTCTGCTTTCAATAGAAATCAAATACTGCATGTGCAATAGTGACTTTCTAATAGGGATCTGAGAAATGTCCATAAAACTGTATAGACTTTGCATTTCTTTACATCAATAGAGAGAGTGAAATTAGACCTGATAATTTTGTTTGGTATAATATAAAGCCTAGCCTGTAAACATTGGTCACCAGCTCATCTAAGTTTCTAAGTGGAGAAGAAAGTCCTCAGGGTTTTGCTGCTGGGGAAATAGTCTTTGAGCAAATTCTTGCAGCTTCATTGTGTCTTCCAGAAGCAGGAATTAAAAGCATTTAGTAACAGACAAATAACCAAACACACAAAAATCTTATCCAAATGTTAGAATAAAATAAATGTTCTAATCACGCACCATTTTTTAAATTAATTACTGACTTGGAAATGCATTTTTCTGATGGTCTAGCTATAAATGCAGGTGTTCAAATATTCAGCCCGAAGATGGTATTGGAGATGGTTGTTGCCAGAGGGAGAGTGGGCCTCTGTTGATAACTCCATCTTGTCTGCTGCACTTTAGAAATGGAACAAAATTACTCTAGAAAATATTTATTTTTCTTCAAACTAGTGCAAAAATGTGGATAGAACATGGGCCTTGAAGAATACATAGAATCTTATTTAATATGATTGTCACAGGCTGGTAAGATGATGTGCCATTTCTGATTCTTTGTGAAATCTTTCTATTTGTAAATAAAATTATTTGTAACTTATAAAAATTGTAGAAATGGCTAATAGAACACTTACATTATATGTTCATTAACTCATTTTTAGTGCCAGCCTTTTGGGGGATTAGATTTAGTTCTTTCCCCAAAGTTCAGTAATGTACCACCATAAAAAATATCTATGGGTGAGTGATTTTCAATTGACTCATGAACATCCCAGGTTCATGCATTAAGCAAGAAG
The DNA here is from genome assembly GCF_000754665.1 of Bison bison bison. Classification (NCBI taxonomy): domain Eukaryota; kingdom Metazoa; phylum Chordata; class Mammalia; order Artiodactyla; family Bovidae; genus Bison; species Bison bison. The sequence continues at coordinate 2,864,006 of NW_011494949.1, forward strand.
CAAGGAGTACGTTTTCACACAGAATCTAGGGAGAACAGGAATGACAGAGCCAATAAAATCAAGTAGGATGTGTCTGAGAAAGTTCTTCTCAGGAAAACAGCTTCTCTGAATTTCAGCAAATAGTCGCAGTGAAGAGACGTGTATGAATGGAAAGTGTGACTCGCTGAAGCACTTTGGGATACCGGCCCTGGCCTGGCCCAGCCTCACAGAGGGTGAGCAGAGCCTTCAGAAGGGGACCAGCCGCCTCTGGAGCCCTGATATAGGAGGAGCTTGGCGTGGACGTGGCATCGAAAGACCGAAGGAGCACAGGCCAATGAGGTTGGCAAAGCAGAGGGGAGTGAGGTGGGCAAGGCGAGCAGGGCCACACCCTCAGGGGATTCCTTTGACCCAACAGTACCTATTTTATCCTGAAAAGGGGATGAAAAGGAGAAAACACAAATTCTCCCAAAGTAGGAAGATCCTGGGGCTTCCCAGGTGGCACCAGGGGTAAAGAACCTGCCTGCCAATGCACGAGACATTAGAGACACCAGTTCGATCCCTGGATTGGGAAGATCCTCTGGAGGAGGGCATGGCAACCCACTCCAATGTTCTTGCCTGGAGAATCTCATGGGCAGAGAGGAGCTTGGTGGGCTACAGTTCATGGGGTCCCTGAGCACACACACACAAGAGAAACCCCTCTAATTTGAGGACGCACCCTGCTCTCAGAGGCTACAGCATCAGCCCGGCTCCCTAAGTGATGAAGCCCTTCGTGACTCAGCTGCAAAGACTGCAGGATGAAAAGGGGGACTTGACAGCAACTCAACCGACACGACCTCAGCCGGGCAATCAAGGTCAGCCCCAGCCGTGAAAAGTCACAGGGAGAGCACGGACCTCTGATACCGTGTGATGAGATGGCACTTTACCTTCCTGGTTTAAAGCCCATAACCCCAGACTAATCATGAGAAAACCATCAGACAAATCCCCACTGAGAGGCGCTCTATAAAACATGTGACCACTGCTCCTCAAGACTGTCAAGGTCGTGGAGACTCAGAAACTGCCACAGCCCAGGAGAGTCTAGGGAGACCAGATGCCTGAATGTTATGTGTATGTGATGTGGGGAAAAGCTTTGTGATTTCTACTATTTCATTAAAATGGAGAGTGATTTATAAAAATGGTTATGTGACCTTTCATCACAAAGAGCGCTGGGAAGAAGTGATTCAGGATTCCGGGAGAGCAGCCGAGGAGTGGGAGCTTCAGCACCACGGCCACTGCTGGACAAGGAGGTTGCCTCCCGTGGCTCTGGCCCATGTGTTTCAGGGTCCTTATCCCAGCACCATCCTGGTGGGGTGGCCAGGAGCAGGCGTTCCTCCTGACTCAGTCATCCTGCTGCTGCTTTGAAGCAAACGTTTCTTCCAGAGGCAAAGTGAGTTCCTGGGATTAAAGTTAAATCCAGGAGAATTGCAAGGGACTTAGTTGCCACTTGTGAAAACAAGTCCCGGAGACAAGGGCTCTCTGAGTCCCCCGGGTCTGCAGCACAAGTCCATCAGAACCTTCCAACACCTGAACACAAAAACACCAGTATTATCAAAGTTCAGAAATCTCTTAACCTAAATCTTTCAACGAGCAGAAATATTATCATCTTTATGCCCATCCCAGTGAGGAAACTGGAAGGTCATCAAATATTTTCAAGATCACACAATGAGTGCATTTCAGGATGGCCCGAGAGCTTAGATGTTTCAGGCTCAAAAGACAGTTTTAAAAGCTATACTGCCCTGCCCCCTCTCGCTGAAAAGGGATCCTGTCTCTGGGACTTGACGGTGTTCTTGGGTTTCTGTCAATTTAAATTTAACTTTGTTCTGGCTTCTAAAGTACTCAGACAGACACTTGCCAGATGGGCAATATAAAAATAAAAGCAGAACTAGCTAGAAAACTGTGATAGGTCCCTTTGTGGAATAAAGACTATAATCTTTTATTTATTAAGATGTTATGTTAAATATTTGAAGAGATCAACATTCAATTTTTAAAAATCTGTTGAGTTTGAAATGAGCTCCTGGTTTGTGAATATTGAAGGAAATAACATCAGAACATCTACTGTATCTTTTGGAGAGAATGGTTATTTACCTATTACTTGTAAAACAGTTTTCCATAGAAATTAAATGTAGTAAGCTGAATGTGATGGAATTCCAGCTGAGCTATTTTAAATCCTAAAAGATGATGCTGATGGAATTCCAACTGAGCTATTTCAAATCCTAAAGATGATGCTGTTAAAGTGCCGTACTCAATATGCCAGAAAATTTGGAAAACTCAGCAGTGGCCACAGGACTAGAAAAGGTAAGTTTTCAATCCAGTTCTAAAGAAAGACAAAGCCAAAGAATGTTCGAACTACCGCACAATTGCACTCGTCTCACACACCAGCAAAGTAATGCTCAAAATTCTCCAAGCTAGGCTTCAACAGTACGTGAACCAAGAACTTCCAGATGTTCAAGTTGGATTTAGAATAGGCAGAGGAACCAGAAATCAAACTAACATCCAGAGGATCATAGAAAAAGCAAGAGAATTCCAGAAGAACTTCTGCTTGGTTGACTATGCCAGAGTCTTTGACTGTGAATCACAACAAACTGGAAAGTTCTTCAAGAGATGGGACTACCAGACTGCCTTACCTGCCTCCTGAGAAATCTGTATGCAGGTCAAGAAGCAACAGTTAGAACTGGACATGGAACAACAGACTGGTTCCAAATCAGGAAAGGAGTACATCAAGACTTTATATTGTCACTGTGCTTATTTAACTTATATGCAAAGTACATCATGTGAAATACCAAGAAGGATGAAGCACAAGCTGGAATCAAGATTACCAGGGAAATATCAATAACCTCAGAAATGCAGATGAAACAACCCTTATGGCAGAAAGTGAAGAGGAACTAAAGAGTCTCTTGATGAAAGTGAAAGAGGAGAGTGAGAAAGCTGGTTTAAAACTCAACATTCAAAAAACAAAGATCATGGCATCCAGTCCCATCACTTCAAGGCAAATAGATGGGGAAACAATGGAAACAGTGACAAACTTTATTTTCTTGGGCTCAGAATCACTGCGGATGGTGACTGCAGCCATGAAATTAAAAGACACTTTTTCCTTGGAAGAAAAGCTATGACAAACCTAGACAGCATATTAGAAAGAAGAGACATTATACTTTACTGACAAAGGTCTGTATAGTCAAGGTACGGTTTTCCAGTAGTCATGTATGGATATGAGAGTTGTACCATAAAGAAAGTTGAGAGCCAAAGACTTGATGCTTTTGAACTGTGATGTTGGAGAAGACTCTTGAGAGTCTCTTGGACTGCAAGGAGATCCAACCAGTCCATCTTAAAGGAGATCAGTCTTGAATATTCATTGGAAGGCCTGATGCTGAAGCTGAAGGTCCAGTACCTTGGCCACTTAATGCAAAGAACTGACTCATTGGAAAAGACCCTGATGCAGGGCAAGATTGAAGGCAGGAGGAGAAGGGGATGACAGAGGGTGAGATGGTTGGATGGCATGGCCGATTCCATGGCCATGAGTCTCAGCAAGCTCCAGGAGTGGGTGATGGACCGGGAAGCCTGGCAGGCTACCGTCTATGGAGTTGCAAAGAGTCAGACATGACGTTGAATGACTGAGCACACAACGTAATGAAGCAGACTCTATATTCTCAGCTCTTGAACCAAGGGTAGACTTTGGACGTGGAAGGGATGTTACAGAACCACCAAGCATAGCCATGAGGAGTCCTTGAAGCTTCTAGCTCTTGAAACCAGACTGCCATGAAAGGAAGCCCAGGCTGTTCTTCAGGAGCCACTGGTCCATCGAGGCTGACAGGTGAGTGAGCCATCCTGAGCCGTCTAGTCTCAGAGGAGCCACCAGATGTGTGACCCCAGGTGACATCAGCCGACAAACTCTCCAGCAAACCCCGTCCCCAATTCCTAACCTGAAAACCCATATGCAAATAAAATAGCCATTTTTAACTAAAATTTCGTTTTAATGCATTACAGAGCAACAGATAACTGATACATGAAGAGGCCATGACAATGTGTAAGGTGCACATTTGTAAGTTATGATTATTGACTGATATGTACAGAAGTAGAAAGATATCAAATTTACAAAGGCTTTAACTTTTCACAGCAGGATAAGCTTATAAACCACCCCCCCCACTTTATGCCTTATTTTTTCACCAGTAACTGAGGCTCAGATGGATAGAATGATCAACTTAGTTGTTTAATCCTTCTTTAGTGAGAGAAATGCAAAAAAAAAAACCAACTTCACTCTGGAATTTGGTCGTGTCAGAAGGGTAGTTGTGGACCTTTTGAAATCAATTGAGGACAATTCAGATCACATGGTTGATATGGTGGTGGCCTCAAGAGAGATGAATGGAGTCCTGCAAAGTAATTGACAACAGTGGGTTGCTGCTGCTGCTGCTGCTGCTAAGTTGCTTCAGTCGTGTCCGACTCTGTGCGGCCCCATAGATGGCAGCCCACCAGGCTCCCCCATCCCTGGGATTCTCCAGGCAAGAACACTGGAGTGGGTTGCCATTTCCTTCTCCAATGCATGAAAGTGAAAAGTGAAAGTGAAGTCGCTCAGTCATGTCTGACTCTTAGCGACCCCATGGACTGCAGCCTACCAGGCTCCTCCATCCATGGGATTTTCCAGGCAAGAGTACTGGAGTGGGGTACCATTGCCTTCTCCAAACAGTGGGTTAGGGTCCCATGATTTGAAAAAGAGGAATTTGAGATATTTCATGTTTTAAAAGAAGTGTTTCCCAAGGCATAAGAAGTATGTATCTCAGAGGGAAGGAAATACAGATTCTAGGTCAGCAAGATGATGAAAATGAGAATTACTCCTGGCTCAACTTGGCACGATGGTTTGTTACTCCTGAAACCTTGGGCACCTGTGATGTAGGACATGAAGGAAGAGGCCCACATTCTGTACTGTCTTGATCTTTGCTGCCCCTGATCTGATTGTTCTTGACAGCAAGTCCTTCCTCACTTACTCGAGTGGGTACATGTCCAGCCAGACCACCCTGCCTACCCAGAGGACCAGAAGCACCTCCTGTGTGTACTTGAGCAGTGGCATCAGCTGCCCGTCCCTCACGGGATTATCCAGCAAGTCACCCACGAGGGCACCTAACCCCCTTGTTACTGGAAAGCCTGCCTCTTGCTGCTTTGTTCTGTCCCAGCACAACCTTCCTCTGGGCTGTGAGCCTGGCGTCCTTCCCTGGACTGTGAGTACATGTCACCAATACACCACAGCCATCCTCACCCATCCAGTACTGAGTGTGGTGTGTCCATCCACTCCCCCGTTTCTCTAGGGTGGGGATCCTTCCCTCATCAGGGTGGCAAAGGAGAGGTGAGAAAACCAGGACCCCCAACAGAGGGCTGATAAAAGGATTATGTTCCCACCAAGGCACCTGGATGGCCAGCCTGGGTCAGCCCAATGCCCTTGGGGAGTCAAGCTGCTTGACATTGAAATGGCACAAGCCTAAACTGTTCATGCAGGCAGCCTGGTCACTTAGAGCCAACATGACAGGCACAGATCAGAACCTGGTACCCTCATTGCTTGAGAGTAGATACAAGGAAACACCCTTTTTTCTGGACTGTGTAAATTCTCTGGGATCTTGGAAAGTTGTGGTGAAGAATGCAATCTAAGTCGTTGACTGGATGTGAAATCTATGAATGTATCTGCCTCCTAAATCCATACTGGTTACGGTACTAATTGTTCTACTCATCTTGCAACTTGATAAGAAAATAATGTCCAGACCATGAATGTGCTGCTGCTGCTTCTGCTGCTAAGTCGCTTCAGTCGTGTCCGACTCTGTGCAGCCCCATAGATGGCAGCCCACCAGGCTCCCCCATCCCTGGGATTCTCCAGGCAAGAACACTGGAGTGGGTTGCCATTTCCTTCTCCAATGCGTGAAAGTGAAAAGTGAAAGTGAAGTCGTTCAGTCGTGTCCGACTCCTAGCGACCCCATGAACTGCAGCCTACCATGCGCTCCTCCATCCATGGGATTTTCCATGCAAGAATACTGGAGTGGGCTGCCATTGTCTTCTCTGATCAATGTACTGAAAAGCTGTTTTATAAATGTGGAGGTGACCTGGTCTGTTCTTCTAGGCAAGCTTTACACCTGATCACCAGGAACCCCCAGGGGCCTCCTGCATACCTGTGCCATCATCTTGGCTCCCCTGCCTGGCTGGATTTCTCATATGGGCTCATGATAAATGCCTATGGAAAATGATTGCAAATGAACACAAGCATTGCTTATTCCTGGGGGCAGGGGGCAGCTACTCCAAACTAGCATAGCAGGCAGCACTGGGTCTAGGCAATGCTTTACAACTGTATCTAAGTTCTTGACTTTCACTTAAAACTCGGGCCACCCGTTTCTTCTGTGCCCCAGCAAAGGAGAATAGCCAGTGTGTCTGCCTCTCCTTCGAGGGGTGTACTTCTCCATGGGATTCCCATGCCTTGGTTGACTTGTCACATAACTCTCTTATGGCCTAAGTGAAATTTAGGGTTTTGTAGAATAACTGCCTTCTTCTTCTTAAGTTGGAAGCAAAGCTCTGTATTCCTTTCTATGTTATATGCGGAAGTCAAAGCCAACCCTGATTTTAATCGACTGCTAGAGTGCTAGTACTTAGAGCATAGCAGACACCCAATAGATGGATGTTTAATAAGGGAAGCAATTAAAAAAACATTTTATGTAAACACATTGTCATTGCGTTCTATTTGATTATTTAGAAATTGGATACTAAGCATGATCAATATTTGTAAGAGTAAACACCAGTATAATATACAGCGTGAATCTTTTATCATATATTTACCAAAGGAACCCAACTTTAGTTCTGAACAAAAGACAAACAAGACATAAAACAAAATAGAAAACTGCTGCTTATTAAGTTGAGAGCTTTGCAAAGGAGGTAAAATAAGCTCTCTCATTGCCAAGGTTCTGTACAATGGTTGAGAACCTCCAATGGTTCCACATGAAATTCTATCAGATTTAGATATCCTAGATCTAGATCTAAATCCTAGATTTAGATATTTAGATATCTAAATATCCTAGATATCCTAACCAATGGTGCCCACAGAGTGGGCTGAGAGAACAGAATGGTGGGAACAAGTGGGAACACTCCAGGTGCATGGTGTAAGAAGAAAAAATTAGTGACCAGCTGGAGAAAAGTATCTAATTGTTTTATAAGCAGTTGAGGACATGTACAATTACCACCAGTGCCACAAAACTGGCATTCACTAAAATCCAGTGTTCTGTTCACACTTTGAAATAATGTGTCAAGATTTACTAACTTTTGTCTGTATTGTAATAATATGGATTAAAATGTAAGCTGGTGGTTTAGTTGCTAAGTCATGTCCAACCCTTGTGACCCCATGGACTGTAGCCCGCCAGGCTCCTCTGCCTATGGGGTTTTCCAGGCAAGAATACTGGAGTGAGTTGCCATTTCCTTCTCCAGGGAATCTTCCAGGCTCAGGAATTGAACCCAGGTTTCCTGCATTGCCAGCGGATTCTTTACCAACAGAGCTGCAAGGGAAGCCCTCATATGTAAGTTACTTGGTATTAGTGTAAATGTCGTGTGTGCTATAGACTTTTCCTTGTGAAATTTGCTGTGTTTCAGGCTTAATGATGTCTTCTCTCCTGTGTTAACATTTCTCTTTTTTCCCCTTTATTTTCTCATAGGCCAACTTCCAGAGAGAATATACTTAGGACAGGATCTCCAAAATATTTAAATTATTGAAAATTCTTAACACATAATGGGTGTAACAAAATACTTTTGTCTTTAAAATGTCAGCTTTAAAGAGACAAGAACACAAAAGTATGTGTTTACCAATGGATCATACAAAAAAAATGTTTCTCAGTTAGCAAACTGCCTTTGATCTTAAAGGCTCAACTATTTTCATAAAGAAGTTTTATATCTTAGATATCGTCTTTATCATTTGGAAGGTATTCGCAACCCAGGGTTTACATCAGAAATGCAGTGTACCTAGTAAACTGTATAAATTTGACATGGAATATAAGGCTAGATTGGAAACAAAGGAGAAGAGGGTGATAGGGCATGAGATGGTTGGATGGCATCACTGACTCCACAGACGTGAACTTGGACATGCTGCAGTCCACGGGGGTCGCAGAGTCGGACATGACTGAGCGACTGAACAACAACAGAGCTAGGACTTTTTTTCCCTCCCTTTGTGTGGTGCCTGTGAATCCATGATGACATGAGACTGCACAAGCTTCAGTTCAAGGAGTACTGGTCTTAGAATTCTTATGGTCAAATCATCTACTTGCTGTAGAACCATTTCTTATTCAGGGTCACCCCCCGCCACGTTCCCTTCTCTGATGTAGGACTGCTGGGAGGGTTAGGAGACACAGCACTTGTGAACACAATGCGTGGATTGCTATGCAATTTTGGACATGTATTATTAAAATATAAACGAACAGTACACGGTAGGGAAAGAATGCTTATTTTAAAAGAGCTCTTTGTTATGTGGCAGTTATAAAATATATCTCTTTTCTTAACCCAATCCTTTGTTTGAACTCAAGCACATTCCAGTAGATGTTGGTGGTTTGCTTCAGTACTTGATGGGAGAGGAAAGATGGAATTTGGTGAAAACTGCTCTTGTAGTGAGACCTAGAGAGCATATGTGTCTGAATGTTTTGCCAATCTATGCAGCCAATAACACCTGCTCTATCTTTTCTTAATTTCTTCATTTATAAGCAGTAAAAGTTTGCTTGTAATTTTCCCTCTCCTCCTTTCTCTAGCCCAGAACCCTGAATCACTATCTTCTTTGGTGATGCTGCTCTTTAATCACGCTCCCCTTGTAAAGTGTCCCTCACCCGAGGAGTCGTGCCCGTTCCCACTGGTGCCATCTTGCCCAGATGATCCCTTGATGTTAGTCTTTTGAATTTCTGACCTAGGATGGGAATCTGATACTTATCCCACTCTTAGCTATAATAGAATGCTTTTTCTTCACTTTCTCACACTATGTTCTTTTTTCTTGAGATTGCTTTGGCAATGCAGAGTCTTTTGTGGTTCCATAGATATTTTAGGATTATTTGTAATATCTTTGTGGAAAAAAAAAGTCGTGGGTATTTTGATAGGATTTGCATTGAATCTATAGATTGTTTTGAGTAGTATAGCCATTGTAGTAATATTCTTTCAATCCAAGAACATGGATTATCTTTCCAATTTTGGTATCATCTGCAATTCCATCACCAGTGTTTTTATAGTTTTCAGGGTATATTCCTAGGTTCTTTACTCTTTTTGATGCAATTTTAATGTTTTTTCTTTTTTTTTTTTAACTTTTTCTTCCTAATAGTTCAATATCAATGTATAGAAAAGTAACAGATTTCGGTATAGTATCTTGTATCCTTCAAACTTACAGAATTCATTTATTCTAATAGGTTTTATGTAGAGAATTCAAGGTTAGGGTTACAGATACAGAGTATCATGTTAATGACAGTTGTATATCTTTCCTTCCATTTTGGATGATTTTTTTTCTTGTCTGATTGTTGTGCTAGGAATTCTGACACTGTGTTGAACAGAAGTGGTGGTAGTGGACATCCTCATCTTGTGAGTCTCCTCTAAGTGTAAAGGAAGTAAGAATTTGCAGGAAAGGGAAATCCGACTAGAAAAGAAATATGTATTAAGGACTAAGGACCAACCACGTAAATAAGCGGTATGATGATTAAAGGCAAAAAAAATTGTAAAAGCAACTATAACTACAATAAATAGTTAAGGGATAAACATGGAAATATAAAATATAGCATCAAAAACACAAAATTTGGGGAGAGGTGTAAAAATATAGATCTTTTAGGATATGTCACAACTTAATTGACTACCAACTTAAAACAAGGACATACAGCCTTAGGTCAACATATGTGAATCTCAAGGTAATCCCCACAAATAGAAAACCTACACTAGATACAAAAATCTAAGAAGAAAATAACACAAGCATATGACTAAAGAAAATCATCAAACCATAAGGAAAGAAACAAAAAGATAAAAGCATGAATTCTTTTGTCTGATTACTCAGTGCTCATGCTGGAAAACAGAGAGTGGTAAAGAGGGTCATGGAAACCAAGCGTTGAGGGTAGGAATCACGTGAAACAAAATGCTCAGCTCTTCAGGAGCCCAGTGCTGGTGTTGCGTGCATTTGAGCCGTGACCATCAGTATTGGGGTGGGAGCATGTTATGATAGTTTTCATGACATTGTGGAGTACAAATTGTGTGGCCTCTGAAAAGGTGTGATGGGTGTGACCTTAGGCTGCCCCCACCATCACGTAAGCATGTGGCTTGAAGCAGCCAGGGATGGTAATTGGACCCTCCCTCTTTGTTCCCCTCAGCATAGATTTTTTTCCTCTTTTTTTCAGTCTTGTGTACTATGGTGATGTTTTGTGGGCTCAAAGTGGCTCTTGATGAAGCCTTCATCCTTCAAAGCTTCCTGCTAGTACCAAAGCAACACAAGAAATTCAAACTCAGGACCTATTTTCACATACAATACTGTTACGTGAAACTCATCTATGATAAGATGTACTTTGAAACTTATGTTAGGTAAATGAAGCAATCTAACACTCAAGGCAAGAGAATATTTGGCCCCTCAGGGTGGTTAACAGTGGGAGAAGTTGAATACATTTAAAGTTAGACATTCTACTTGACACAAATGGGAATGGATATTGGTATCTTCTGGTTCATGCTTTGCAAGAAAAAGACAATGGACCAGAGAGGACAAAATTCATTTCTGTAATGATTTTTCTGTGCTTGTGCATATTTTTGCATGTTGAGTTCATACGGTAATTTTCCCAAGAATGTGATTCAGAATAAGAAGAAGGAGAAGGAGAAAAGGAGGAAGCGGGGGGAGAAAGGAGAAGATGTCATCTGATTCAGAATAAGAAGAAGGAGAAGGAGAAAAGGAGGAAGGGGGCAGGGAGAAAGGAGAAGATGTCATCACCCATGGAATTTGTCCAGGGTGGAGGGACTTGAGTCCTCGATGGGAGTCACTCAAGAGGTGCGCCATGCAGACGCCTCTACAGCAGAAAGCAAAGGGAATGGTCTTGACTTCTTGCCACACTTGTCACAATTGTCCTGTTGCTGCCTGTTTGAATAGCCTGTTCTTCCATATTTACTCTTTGTCACACTTTGGCTGGGTCTGGCATTCCTCACAGTGACAAAGAGAATCTACCACAATGGAAATTAATCTCCATGGGGCAATGACATTGAACACAGACTTGATCCTGTTAGCCACAGAAACCCAGGACAGTATGTGGGAGAAAATGGACGTGGCCATTTTCTTGGATAACTACTGACCTCTAATCTTGTTTAAAACTGAAAGAGAAACTAAAGAGACAATGAATTAAATGAAAAGCATAGCTGTTATGAAGCAAAAGCATTCTGCCTAAGAGAACTCCATGCTCCAAAGTTGGCTTTACATTTCTGTCCTTTAAAAAGATCAGTGAGAGCACCTATCAATTGCTCTATTTCCTGTTCATAGTCTCAATATCTCTGTGTGCTTGCTGAATCAGTTTTAGTCAATTTATTTATCTTCCCTACTGCCCTATTTTATATCCTTTTTGGGGTCTGTTCTTATGAGATTGTACAAACATCTGCTGTAAACAATCCCCATGAGGAGGAGAAGGTCTGATATCTGAGCATCTGACTACACTCAGAAAGAGCAGAGAAGAAACAGAGACATTCACTCACCTACAGCATTGATCCCCCCTGGAAGCTGGGGTTCCATTGCTTTTATAACATTAATTGTGGAGAGAAAAAAATCATCCTTATGAAGCATATTTCTAAGAAAAATCACAATGCATGTAGACAGCTCCTATTAACTAAGTCACCATTAATAGCACTTGCGCATTTAGCAGGACAAAATTGTCATATGTGATTATCGTGAAGTGTTTTATAACATGCTGTAGGTTTCCAATTAATCACTGCAGCCTCCTCTACATCTTAGTAAGCAATTCGTTATCTCCCCTATGGCTTACCATATTCCCCGAATTTCTAAGGGCTCTGGGGGTTTAAACAAAAGCCCAAGGAGAGAACGCTGAGTACCATTAACTCATTTATCAGTTTGACTCTTCATATTTCTGACATCTCCCATAAAGTGGGCTCTAAGCAACTTCATGTGCGACTATCCCAGGACTCCCTGGATGCAAGGAGTTATCATGATTACTGTTGAATGAAGATCAATCTTTCTCCAACTTGGCTAAACTGGATGGACACACATTAGGTCCACGCTTGAGCATCAGTGGCTCCATTTCTTAGTGACTTATTTCTATCTCACAGTCAGTTCAAGAGCCTGGACTAAAGATGGATCTGGACACTGTTCACTCTGGATCTTGGAATAGAATTTCCATCCTGGAGGGCTACCCACCAGGGTTCTCAACCAATTTTAATTTAAACCCTCAAAACATAAAATATAGGCTCACGCCCTTTTTCCCCAGACAATAGCCAATACCTGCGTGAGAAACATCCCTGGGAGACCCACTAGTCTTTAAGCTCACTCTCTGGAAGTAGGTGGACCCAGTGACTTTTAGGTGACTTAAGACTTTAGAACATGGCTTTCTAAGCACTCCATGGCGTTTCAATGCTCACAAGGTGAGTTTACTGTGCCATGCTGATGAGTGCGCTGTGTGCTTAGCCACTCAGCTACATCTGACTCTTTACGACCCCATGGACTGCAGCCCACCAGACCCCTCTGTCCATGGGATTTCTCAGGCAAGAGTAATGGAATGGGTTGCCATTTCATCCAGGAGATCTTCCCAACCCAGGGATTGAGCCCGTATCTCCCGTGTTTCCTGCATTACAGGCAGATTCTTTACCTGTTGAGCCATGCTTTTGAGTTCAGTTCAGTTTAGTTCAGTCTCTCAGTCGTGTCCAACTCTTTGCTGGACTGCAAAAGAGTTGCATCCTGTCCATCACCAACTCCTGGAGTTTACTCAAACTCATGCCCATTGAATCGGTGATGCTATCCAACCATCTCATCCTCTGTCATCCCCTCTCCTGCCTTCAATCTTTCCCAGCATCAGGGTCTTTTACAATGAGTCAGCTCTTTGCATCAGGTGGCCAAAGTATTGGAGTTTCAGCTTCAGCATCAGTCCTTCAAATGAATATTCAGGACTGATTTCCTTTAGGATGGACTGGTTGGATCTCCTTGCAGTCCAAGGGACTCTCAAGAGTCTTCTCCAACACCACAGTTTGAAAGCATCATTTCTTCAGTGTTCAGCTTTCTTTATAGTCCAACTCTCACATCCATACATGACTACTGGAAAAACCATAGCCTTGACTAGATGGACCTTTGTTGGCAAAGTAATGTCTCTGCTTTTTAACATGCTGTCTAGGTTTGTCGTAGCTTGCCTTCCAAGGAGTAAGCGTCTTTTAATTTCATGGCTGCAGTCACCGTCTGCAGTGAATTTTGGAGATGCTTTTGGATTTTGGAATGCTTTTGAGAGAAGGAAGCAAACGCACAGGTGTCTTAAAGCACAGGAGGAGGAGCGGGCCATGCAGATTCAGGGTGGAGAGCTCAGGTGTGCTTGCACTCATCTCACCTATTGACGAAGTCATCCGGTAGGAACGACTGGCTGCAGGATTTGTGGGATGAAACATTCTATGAGACGGAAGGAAAAAAATGTCTGGCACTTTCCTTACTCAAGAGCATGAGCAAAGTCTTGAAATAAGGAGGTCATTATAGTCTCTTTTGTTCTTCTTTTTCTTTTAAGGAAAAAAGTGAATGTGGCACCAACCACCTTCTGTGAGTTTATTATGCACATTTCTGCTCATCTCCTCAACTCTGCTAGATGCTGGCACTTTGGTGGCTTGAGCCTGACTCTGGAAAGAGTGTGTATGTCAGAGAAATCAGCAAATGTTAACAATCAGGGCATGTTTTCTTCTTTTTTAGGAAGCAAGGAATGAAACACTTCTCAACATACAATGGTTGTTTACTGCTTACCTAAGATGATTTAGAGTTATGCTTATTGAGTAAATGAATGTGAAAGAGAAGGCAAAAGTAGAGATTTAAGAAGTAAGTCTCTTTATCAGATAATAAAAATTGTAGCAGCATCGACATGTTTATGATTAAGGATACAAGATTCTGAACGAATGTAATTAGACATAAAATAAATTCAGAGATGCTGAAAGCTTCTACAATCATTTAATATACAAAGATCATGTCACAATACTATTCCCAAAAGAACATTTTTTTAAAGACAGTTTCATGAATAACAAGCAGTTGCTTGTTTATTTTGAAAGCAAAATTTCTCAGCTGTCTATGAACATACAGCTGATACTCTCAATAGAATTTGTAAATAGAAAACTCTTCGACAAGTTTGTTAAATATCTATTTGATAATGATATTGACTTAAATTGCTCATGTATTACTCACAATAGATTGTATGAAATCAAGAATTGAATTATTAATACTAAAAACAAATATAAATATAAATTTCATAAATATATGGAATGTAAATGGCTAACTCTTCAGTAAAAGAAATAAGTATTATGCTGTAATAATATAGCAGGTGACAGATTTTAAAGTCGCCTGTCTACACTGTCTCACAATTGTGAGCTCAGTTTTTAGAAGAATCACGTTGTCTGCAAAAAAGAATTATGAGTCATCAGCTTGGCTGGAGTCTTGGTTGCAGGAAGATAACTCAGGAAAAAAGTGAGGGTAATAATTGCATTTCCTGAAAGGCTTGTATGCTGTTCCTGTATTCTGGAAATTTTACCTTTTATCCTGAGTTTTTCATGGCAGGAGACAGAGGTATTGTCCTTTCAGGGAGCAGGGTCTCTGTGCTTGCCTCACTGGAACCCCCAACCCTTTCGGGGTCCTACTCCTTGCAGCTGGTGGGACCCCTCCCCTGCCTTCAAGGATCCAAAATGTTTAGTTTTATCCCACAAATCTCTTCCCTGTTGTTTGTTTGTTTTATACAAATGTTGATGACCCATTAAATTTATGGCTAAAATGATTAGCAAGTAATTTTTTCTAGCTCTGTGGGGCCATAACAAGCCATGTAAAGGTTATTAAGGAGATTAATATTAATAATCATATACATGATTAAAGATGACATAAAGAATTCTACACTTCATTAATTCATGACTTATTTATTGAATGCCTAGTCCCAATTATTTCTATACTATCAGCAGTTTTTGTTGTTTAAAACTTTTTATCTTGAAAGAAATTGAAGACAGAAAGCATCTGAGTCAACATTATAAATTTGTCATCCTATCCCCGCCTCCTCTGCTAGAAGCTCAGCATATTTAAAAGAGTTTGTTTCCTTCCCCTTTGCTTCCTTATTATAGACAATTTCCATTAACTCATAGTCAGGTAATGACTTATTTGGATTTTTTTAAGGTAAAGGAGGAAAAAGCGTGATGGAGATGCAGCCTTATTCTGCTAGTCATCAAATCCTCGGTCCTCGGATCTGCCCGGACAAGGGCTTGGCAGGAGGAAAGTGGACAGGTCTAGCCGTTCCTAATGGCCTTGTATGCCTGACCCTACAGCAAGTAAGCTGGGCAGGAGTGTTTGTCAAATTAAACCGGGAAAGCACATCAGAATTTTTGAAGGGAATTAGGAGCAGAGGGAAAGCATCTCTCGTCTGTGAAAGCACAGAGTGGAAAGGCGCCGTGAGCCTTCGGCCTGGTCTTGCCTGTCAGGCCCCTCACTCTTGCAGAAAGCAGGGGCCTTCAGAGCGGAAAAGGTCAGCGCCAAGGCAGGGGTGACCTGCATCGCGCCTCCCGCCGAAACTCAACTTTCTCATCCTGCACCTTTTGACAGCAGGGAGGAGTCATAGCTCCAACTATGCGGCCTGCGGATGAGCTGGACTGGAAAGCAGGGGTCGGGACGGGGGTCGAGGACTAAAGCGCCAAGTCTGGGGATTTTATGCACCAGGATGCAGCCCAGAGCTGAACCACTTTTCCGGGTTTCTTGGAATCGTCAAACTCCAGCAGGCACCGTCTCCAATGACCTCTCTGAAAGCCAGGGATGGGGCAAAACTGTACTTAGGACCTTGATTTGTGCGATTATAAAATATCCAAAAGGAACCAGGATTCAAACTAAGAGCAAAGAAACCTCTCTTGTGTACTGTGGTCGTTTGTGGGGAGTCGGAGGGAAAGACACCAGCTCGTGATAGAATCTGACCACCGTGACTGGGCGAAGGCGGAGCCGCTCGTTGTCCTTCTCTGCTGCAAGATCAGAGGTCGGAAGGCCGTGAAGTGGCTCAGCCCTGGGCTGGGAAGGTTTGCGTGACTCAGAACTCTTCTCTGTGTGCTTCTGAGCCTGACATCAAATATTCGGCTGATGGAGTGGCTGTAACAGTGCACGTCTGGCATGCAGAGGCGCATTTATGATAATTAGAAATAATCAAATCCAGACCATGGAAATAGGTGCAAGAGAATATTAAGTAATTTGTAGCCAAATGACTTTAGGACCTTAAGGTAAAATTTCCAGGTGCTGCTTCTAGGACCCATAAACACTTGATTTAAAGGGGCAATATTAACATGGAGGTTTATGATCAGAGCATTTAAATGAAATTGATTGTGTCTGCTCTGGCTCTAAAAATAAAAATGGAATAATAATTTGGCTCCTAAGTTAAAAGGCTGAAAGCTATGCTTTGCATAGCAAGGCAACATCTGACATCAGCGAGGAGGCTCAGGACCACAGCTCAGAGCAGCAGGAACACTCCCAGTGCAGGTGTGGAGAACACGGATTTTCACCCTCTGTTGTGTTGCTCTGCACGCTCCCGGGACCGAGCAGACATCCAGGGTGTGAGAAGTTGGCAAAGGCAGTAATGCAGGCAAGCTCCTACACAGGAACCCGGAACGTGCTTGGTTAAAACGCCAACTGCTACAGGGCCTGGTGAGGCATCGAAGTAAGATGTGAGCAAGATAGTCAGGCAGGCCAGGGTGTGGAACTCGAGGAAAAATTGAGGCCCTGTGAGAGAAACCTGCTTCATAGGGGCTGCAACAATGCTTCCCACTGGAAGGAGAAAATTGTGTTGGGCTGATTGAGATATCATCCAGGAAGTGGAGAAATAGCAAAAATTTTGTCCTCTTTCCTTACAATCCATTGAAAAAAATCTATAAGAAAGTACCTTGATATCATCCTGTAGATCACAGTACACGTGCAAGGCAGTGTCCAGCATGCGCGAAGAAGCTGATAATTATTTATCGAATGAACAAAGTCAAGAGACACAGGCACCCGTAGGAAACAAGAAAGACATTAGCCAGTAATTTGAAAGCATGGTTCTGAGGGATTTACTGGCCATTCAAAGTGGGTCCCTGGTGGGTCAGGTGGTAAAGAATCTGCCCACAGAGTGGGAGACCTGGGTTCAATCCCTGGGTGGGGAAGATCTGGAGAAGGAGATGGCTACCCACTCCAGTGTTCTTGCCTGGAGAATCCCAGGGACGGGGGAGCCTGGTGAGCTGCCGTCTATGGGGTCGCACAGAGTTGGACACGACTGAAGCGACTTAGCAGCAGCAGCAGCAGAGAAAGTCTTCATGGTTTTATGAAGATTTTCATGAAGTACTGTGGGATGAATAAAGGCCAAGATAAGTTTCCTGATATGAACTGCATTCCTGTTCAAGTGCAAACTCTGTGAATGAAGGAAATTTACATCTTGTTCCCAAGACCTGGAAATGTAAGGAGACAGCGGCTGACACATATGGATTCTGTTAAAGGCAAGAACAGAGGTGTGAAACATTGCAGATAGGACAAAATTAGCAATGGAATGTAAATGATTTTCACAACAACAGTTTATAGATTTATTTTGACTTTTGGAAAAAAAATTACTCTCAGAATTTGTTCGGTGAGATATAACATCAGCGCTGCAGCTAAATGTTATTGGCGAAATAGCTCATTTAGCAACTGACATTGTTAAAATGGAGGTTTCCTATAAAACTGCATCTTCCAGTGAACTGGAATGTCTCTTTTGTCAATTTTTTTCTTCAATTAAACCGTGATGGCATCAACATGTATGATATACCATGGACGTATCTTCAGCGTTTTGCATCACAAAGTGCGCCTCTCTTTGATAATTCCTGGTTACTTGAGGTTGTAGTTGGTTAAAATAAGGAGAAAGCTTGGGGTGGCAGGTCGGGATAGAGCCTCTCTTTGTGTAGTATGTATTTGACTCTGAAAACGCCCTTTGAAATAGGTTTCTTATTCTAGGTTCATCTGTGAGGACATCAAAGTGATGCAGGTAGAGGGTACTCTCTGAATTCCCTATCTATTTCAGCATCACTAATTATCGCAAAGTCAGCTACCTAAAACCAAAACTGGATACATTTGTTATCTCACTTTCAGAAGGTCAGGAGTCTGGACCTTCCGCTCAGGGTCACACATGCCCCATCCAAAGTGTGGGCCTGGGGAGAGGGAGTCTCCTTTCTCTGTAGAAGGGATCCTCTCAGCTCCCAAAGGCAGCTGCTGCCCCACCCACTCAGCTGTCTCCTCTTCCTTAAGGCTAGAGCAGAGCACATCCCTGCCTGGAGACAGACTCCTCCACACCTTCCTTACAGGGCTCACCCAGAGAGGACAGGTGCCCCCGGACAGTCTGCATTTTGAATTCCTGCAACTCCTCTCCTCCTTTTGCCTTTTATACACTTCAGTTCATTGAATCTGAAGCTCCAATACTTTGACCATCTGATGCGAAAAGCTGACTCATTGGAAAAGACCCTGATGCTGGGAAAGATTGAGGACAGGAGGAGAAGGGGGCAACAGAGAATGAGATGGTCAGATGGCATCACTGAGTCAATGGATGTGAGTTTGAGCAAGCTCCAGGAGATAGTGATGAACAGGAAGGCCTGGCGTGCTGCAGTCCATGGGGTTGCAAAGAATCGGACACAACTGAGTGACTGAACTGAACTGAACTGGAGAAGAGGGCAACAGAGAATGAGATGGTTGGATGGCATCACTGATTCAGTGGACATGAACTTGGGCAAACTCCAGGAGATAGTGAAGGACAGGGAATCCTGACATGCTACAGTCTATGGAGTTGCAAATAGCTGGACATGGTGACCAAACAAACAAATAATTCATCTCATCAAGAGCTTGAATTACACCTTGAATTACACCTAACCCTAACCTTTGCCATAGAACAGTGCCTGACCACAGGTCCTATTTGCTGAATTTTGAACCCCTCCAATAACAAATATACTCAAGTCCTAACTCTCAGTACCTGCAAATGTGACCTTATTTGGGAACAGGGTCTTTGCAGAGGTCAAGCTGAGGTCCTCAGCGTGGACTAGTGTCCTTATAAAATATAACATCTGGATGTAGACGCACACTCAGGGAGAGCGCCATGTGGATGTAACGGCAGAGACAGGGTGATGCTTCCAGAAGCTGGGGACCACAGAGACCACCAGCACACCCCCAGGAGGCGGGAGGGAGGCTTGGCACAGGCTCCCCACACCTGCTCCGGAGGAAGCAGCTCTGTGGACTTCTGACCTCCAGAACCGTGAGACAGTGAATGCCTAGTGTTTCAGTCACCCAGTTTAAGATGCTCTTTCCAGGAGCCCTGGGAAACGGCAGCAATGGGAGGGCTGTCCCATCGTATCCACAGCTCTGCCAACCCTCAGAGAGAGGGTGTCCTACAGAGCACTTGCCTCACAGAAGGGGAGCCCTGGGACTTCTTTCCAGCTGCACATCTTCCCAGACCCCCAGCGCACTCTCCCTCTCCTCAGCACCAGCAGGACGGGCAGAACTGCCCGGGGAGCCAAACCATCACTGTGCGTGCTGGCCGGTAATCCACGTCACATTCCTGGGGCCCAGTTTTCTTATCTTTAAAATTAGAGGCTTGAGGTAAGTGATCCCTAAAGTTCTTTATTTTCTGAGATCCCACACTTGATTCTCTTTGCAGAGTTACGTGCCGGGACTTGGTTAAAGTCGGCCCCCTTGCAGTCCTGAGGCCGCCTTCCCGCTCTGAGGTTTTTGTAGCTGTGTTCTGTGTAACTCGTTTGTCAACATTTGGATTATTGGATAAACAAGACATTACCTCACTTGGTTTTATTGGATAGGGTGTATAATTAACCCTTTTAAAAGAAATAGAGACACGCAAGCATATCTTATGAGCATCTTTGAATAAATTCTCCCAGTGGTTTGAATCTTTGGTTCTGACCTGACTTGCTAGAGAAAAATTTTTTTGAAAATTAATTGAAATTTTTTCAGTGTAAATGTCACTTCAAGCCCATAATTCTCCCACCTCCTTATTATCCCAGTTAATAAAGTAAGGCTTACACATTTCCTTTTTTCATTTTTAAAGCCTCGTTCTGCACTAGAAAAAAGTTCTTATTCTGTCCAGAATATAGTTTTCAGCCCATTAAGAAAATATTTCTGGTGTTGGTTATAAATGAATTCAAATGGGTGTGCTTTATAGCAATTAAGTCACCTCCTTAAATATTAAAAAGTGAAAAATAAGTTTTCCTCTCTGAATATTCTATGTACTCTGATGTTTCTACACACATTTTAACTTTATTATAAATCTTAGAACACATGGGGAAAACAACTGGAAAATCCAAATCATGAATAACAACAAAGACACATCGATCTTTAAGCTTTCATCTATTCAAAGGCCTTGTGAGTAGAATTCATGGATCCCTTTCTAAGAAAAAGATAACACATGTGGGTAAATGATTTTTAGAAAGTCCAGTCTTTGAAAGGTTGCTTTTAACAGAGGAGTTACCTAAAAACTTTTCTTCATCTTTGTTTTTTTTTTTTTCAATTTGACAGCATAATTTGCAGCATCATATACGAAACACCTTTTAATAAACTGAGGGTCTCTCCTAACAGTTCCATTTTGTGGTATTTTCCAGCCCACAGATGCTCAGAAAAAGCTGCTGCAGGGATGAGATGAATATACAGGCTTGATGAAGTTGTG
Source organism: Bison bison bison (assembly GCF_000754665.1). Lineage (NCBI taxonomy): Eukaryota > Metazoa > Chordata > Mammalia > Artiodactyla > Bovidae > Bison > Bison bison. The sequence goes on from NW_011494949.1 coordinate 2,884,876, forward strand.
TTGGGCTCAGGGGCGTGACATTGTCCTGTGTTGGAGTATTTCTTTTTCTGGGTCCCCAGAACTTGGAGTTTCTCTTTAAAATGTCCATTAATCCCTATTAGGGAGCCACTAGTAAAGAAAATTGCATGTTAGCTTTTATCAATCTGTATGAATAAATGTTAAGCATTCTCAGTTAAAAGCCTTCCTTTTAGCTCCACTCATGTGAAAACAGCGAAAGCAGGGGGCACATCAGCAAATCATTCCAAAGATTAATGCACTCAGGCCTGCACAAAGGCTGGGAGACGTGGATTAGCATTATAGATTTTAATTTGAAATAATGTCAGTCTTTTCGGGCCTGCATTGTAGTGCATGCGCCGCCATCTGCTTATAATAATGAGGCTGACAATCCACGCAAATGTGATTTGCTGCTCTTTGCCAACATAATGGCCGGGATATTGATCCTAATGGCGGGGCCCTTTCAGGCTTTCCACTCCACAGAATGAGGACAGGCCCAGAGCTGAGGTTTGTGGGGATTCAGGTAGAACCATAGTTAACGACCAAACAGAGCCTCCCCTCGCTGGTGGCACCACGGTGTGTGCTGGCGCTGACCGTAATTCCATCCTTCCTCAATAATGCAATGTGAATTCAAGTGTGATCCATCAAATTACGAGGAGACTGGACCTGGCCTAAAGATGCTAGACTGTCCCTACCGTCTGAACCCATGTCTCCTGCTTTGCAGGCAGATTCTTTACCACTAGCACCATCCAGGAGCCTATGAACTTTATCTCCCCCCCCCCACCTGATTCTTATGTTGAGATGGAATATTTGAGATGGAAGTGGCCAAACTCATAACTCAGAGGTGCTCCGTGGTCCAGCTACACCTGTGAGAAGTTTTTGGGCTCCAAAATCACTGCAGATGGTGACTCAGCCATGAAATTAAAAGACACTTGCTCCTTGGAAGAAAAGCTATGACCAACCTAGACAGCATATTAAAAAGCAGAGACATTACTTTACCAACAAAAGTCCATCTAGTCAAAGCTATGGTTTTTCCAGTAGTCATGTATGGATGTGAAAGTTAGACCATAAAGAAAGCTGAGCCCCGAAGAACTGATGCTTTTGAACTGTGTTGTTGGAAAAGACTCTTGAGAGTCCCTTGGATTGCAAGGAGATCCAACCACTTAATCTTAAACAAAATCATTGGAAGGACTGATGCTGAAGCTGAAACTCCAGTACTTTGGCTACCTGATGCGCAGAACTGGAAAAGACCTTGATGCTGAAAAGGATTGAAGGCAGGAGGAGAAGGGGATGACAGAGGATGAGATGGTTTGGTGGCATCACTGACTTGATGTACATGAGTTTGGATAAACTCCAGAGATGGTGAAGGACAGAGAACCCTGGCATGCTGCAGTCCTGCTGCTGCTGCTAAGTCACTTCAGTCGTGTCCAACTCTGTGTGACCCCATAGAGGGCAGCCCACCAGGCTCCCCCATCCCTGGGATTCTCCAGCCAAGAACACTGGAGTGGGTTGCCATTTCTTTCTCCAATGCATGAAAGTGAAAAGTGAAAGTGAAGTCGCTCAGTTGTGTCCAACTCTTAGGGACCCCATGGACTGCAGCCCACCAGGCTCCTCCATCCATGGGATTTTCCAGGCAACAGTGCTGGA
>NW_011494949.1:2886616-2912377 GCF_000754665.1 Bison bison bison
CTTAGCGACCCTATGGACTGCAGCCTACCAGGCTCCTCCATCCATGGGATTTGCCAGGCAAGAGTACTGAGTGGGGTACATTGCCTTCTCCGGTGCTGCAGTCCATGGGGTCACAAAGAGTCAGACATGACAGAGTGACTGAACTGAACTGAACTGAATGGTGACCACTGACCTCACGTGGCTATTCACACTTAAACTAAGTGAAATACAAAATTTTATTTCCTCAACTAAAAAGATATGTGTGCACCCATGTCCATAGTAGCATTATTCACAATAGCCCAGAGGAAGCAGCCCCAGTGTCTGTGGACAGATGAATGGATAAACAAAATGCAATGGAATATTATTCAGTCTTAAAAAGGAAGGACATTGTAACACTTGCCACAACCCAGATGATGCCCAAGGATGTGTGTTATTCTGAGTGAAAGAAGCCAGTCGCAAAAGGGCGTATGTTGTATAATTTTGTGTGTATGAGGTACTTAGAGTCGTTGCTTGATGAGTACAAATGTTCTGTTTTACAAGGTGAAACACTTGTGGAGATGGATGTAGTGGTGGCTGTTCAGTCCCTCGGTCATGTAGACTTTTTGACCCCATGGACTGTAGCGCTCTAGGCTCCCCCATCCTTTACCATCTCCCTGAATTGGCTCTAATTTATGTCCACTGAGTTGGTGATGCCATCCCACCATTTTGTCCTTTGATGTCTCCTTCTCCTGCCTTCAATCTTTCCCAGCATCAAGGCTTATCCAAGTTTGGCTCATCAGGTAGCTATACAAATGATAGTTGCACAAAGACAGCAAAAGTACTCAATGCCTCTGAATGGTACACATAAAAATAGTTAAAATGATGTCTTTTAGATCATGAGTATTTTACTCCAATTAAAAAAACCTTAGTTCCTCATTTACTCAACAGATACTTGGGGCTACTGTCCTGGAAAATAGAACATGTCCGTCATCATAGAGGGTTCTATTGGACATCACTGCCTCAGAGGAGGGCTGCTGGGGTCCAGACTGGTAGTGGGAGTGTCCGGGCTATGGGATGACATGGTGATGAACGCAGGCACCCCTGACTGCCTCAGGGAATAGGAGAACGGTGCATCAGCTACCACTGACCACGTTCATGCAATAGAGGCCTGGCTTGTGAAACTGAGCTCCACTGGCTTCACCTTAAATTGCTGTTGTGTTTCCTCTGATGCACTTTTCACTTTGAGAACAATGAACTGTTACAGCCCTGCTGCTGCTGCTAAGTTGCTGCAATCATGTCCAACTCTGTGCGACCCCATAGATGGCAGTCCACCAGGCTCCCCCGTCCCTGGGATTCTCCAGGCAAGAACACTGGAGTGGGTTGCCGTTTCCTTCTCCAATGCATGAAAGTGAAAAGTGAAAGTGAAGTCGCTCAGTTGTGTCCAACTCTTAGGGACCCCATGGACTGCAGCCCACCAGGCTCCTCCATCCATGGGATTTTCCAGGCAACAGTGCTGGAGTGGGTGCCACTGCCTTCTCCAAGAGCACTGCACTCTTCACTAGGCTCTTCCCATCTTCCCAAGTGCATGTATTTCTTTCAGTTTTTGCTTTTAGCTGGATTGAATGAAAGGCTCTGAAAGGCTAGCGTTAAATATTGGTACAAACATAAAGCAGAGCTGGCCTGTGTCACTTCAATAATAGGAGATACCTTGGAATGCAAATTCACCAATAAAAGAACCAATTAACATAGGATGTGGATAAACAAATAGGAGGCCCCGATGGCCGTGTGTCAGTGGCCGGCCCGACTCGGTGCATCAGTCTCACGCCCTAAGCTGCCCAGCTGACTTGGTGGTTTACCTGATTGCTCTTTCCTATTCAAATGCTTTATTTCACTCTACTCAATCCCATCAGAAAGTCCACCATAAAATATCAAATCGAAAGTCTGTTTTTCTAGAATAGCAGCATCTCAATGTTAATTACAGATTACATTGATCCTTCTATTCTGTGTAAATTCATTCCTATTAAGGATTTTCTTGCCATCCTCCAGGTGCTTGTTATAGGCTCTGGGACTGATATTTAATACCCAGTCTCTTTAACTCAGTTTCCTCATCTGTAAGTTGGGGGTCACAATGCCTATTTTGTAGGATTGTTGTAAGATTGTCAGGGACAGTACAGGTAGAGCGTTGGGCATGTGACTGACAGGTCGTAAACTCCATAAACAAGAGCAGAGGCTGCTGAAGTGCAGAGCGTGCATCTCAGTGTTCCTGTGTAGGAGAGCTGGGGGATCCTGCCACACGCCCACCAGGCCCCCAGCTCTGGGGACCTCATGAGCAGGACTCGGGAATAAGCAGGTCTGGGCACTACAGAGGCTCCAGAAGCTCAGTCCTGCTGCAGGCAAATGGGCCAGATTTGGAGCAATGCATGTGGACGTGGTGGCAAAGACTATCCTGGGATTTGAATACCAAGTGGAAAGAGATGACCACAGTTTATCAGGACACAAAAGATAGTCAGTGTGATTCTGGGCTGGATAGGATATAATTATATGTTTATGAAAGTGAAAGTGTTAGTCACTCAGTCGTGTCAAACTCTTGGCAACCCCATGGACTGTAGCCTGCCAGGCTCTTCTGTCCATGGGATTCTGCAGGCAAGAATACTGGAGTGGGTTGCAATTTCTTTCTTCAGTGGACCTTCCTGACCCAGGGATCGAATCCAGGTCTCCTGCAGGCAGCCAGATTGTTTACTGTCTGAGCCACCAGAAAAGCCATATATATTATGAAATTTAGGAAAATTAATTGCCCAGATATGTGACAGATGAAGCAGGATGAGAGAGATTTGAGCTAGGGAGATGAGCAGGGAGTGATTTCCTGAGTTCGGAAGGGAGTCCCCAAGGTCAGCACTGAGCTGAGGCAGCAGCAATGAAAGGCCATTGTGCGGGGTCTTGGGGCGAACAGGGAGCTATGCATGTCCACAGAGTTTGAGCATCTGTGCGCTGACAGAGGGTAGTTGTCTCAGGAATCTAGAAAGTAAGGACTTTGAGGGACAAGTTGTGTGTGTGTGTGTGTGTGTGTGTGTGTGTGTGTGTGTTGGTGAGGTTGGAAACTTGGGCAAAATAAAATAAAAATGTGTTTCAAAGATATTATCTGGCAACTCTCATAACATTTGAAGTTTTTTTTCTTTGAATTCTGGTTAGATGATCATGGGAAAACTGTTGATTTGCTTCTATTTCCAAGAAAATGTTTCCACATTGTGTAAACTTTGAAGACCCATGAAACTTTAATATAAGGTGTGTTCCCATTAGCTAAGGGGTGAATCTGCTTGGAAAACACAAACGTGCTGATGTTCTAGCTTGGAGGGGGCGGTGCATTCCCCTCGGTCGCCCTGCCCTGTGTCTGCACTGACCTTGAGTGATGAGACGGGGCACAGTGGCCTTCCTGCAGCTGTTTCCATGACAGAGAAATAAGAAAATGAGACAAAACAGAAGTCCCAGCCCCAAAGTCAGGAAGAATTTCACTGCTATCAAATATATTCCCAATGACTTAGAAATACGGTTGATCCTTTAATGACGCAGAAACTAGGGCACTGACCAGCCAGGCGGGCAAAATCTCTGCGAAACTCAGTAGTACTTGGCTCCTCCTGATCTGCGGGCACTTGATAATTCATTTCATTGTGGGTTAGCACTTTGTTAAGCACTCATCAAGTTTAACATGTTAGAAACCGTTCAGCTTTATTAATTAACACATATTATGTTCACACATAGTCTAAATCAATCCTTTCACAATGAGCTATGCAATCCTAGCTCAAAATACAGATTATGAGAATTCAGAAGCGTTCTTCACCTTCTGATATAATGGTGTGAGAACTGTGATTCCTACGGCTTACAAAATAGAAGATAATTATTTAGTAAACGTGGATGTATATTAATTGTGTGACCTTTTAGGAAAGTGTTATCCACACTGTTTTGAATAACTGTGACTAGTTCAACCATGTCAACAAATATTCATGACTGCTATTGCTTTTATGAAGACACATCAGAATTTTTCTTAATAACCATCCTTCTCTAGCCTTACAAAGCAACTGGCAAAACTACTTAAAACTTAGAGCGCTCCACTGTCTGACTTTAATACAAAGGAAGATTTCCTGAACACTTAACTGATGGCAGCCTATTAATTTTTGGTTCCCCTGTATCGTAGGTTTGGCATCCATGGGTTCAACCAAGCTCGTGGTCCTGTAGAATTAACTTTTGAAAAAATCCGCACGTAGGTGGATCCACGCAGTTCAAGCCTAGGTGGTTCAAGGGGCAACTGTAACGTGAACACTACAGTGGTGAAGAGAGCACAAGCCCTTCATCCGAGCGGCAGAAGGAAGTGCTGGCGTCCAGCGTGTCCACGTGATCCTTGGGCGTAGGAACCTGCGCTGGCGAACCGCTGCCCTCAGGGTCCACTGAGGCAGTCCTGGACACGAGGCTGCTGCCGCAGGAGCCGCAGGGAGGGAATCTAACTCAGAACTGTCGCTGCTGAATTTACTCTTCCAAGTGCAGAATCTTCTGAATGCACATTCTACATGCAGAGCCAGCGCAGAAGACTTGCGACCTTCTGAGAAGTGGAGTTAGAAGGAAAAGGTCATCGTGCACTGTGTTTGCATAATGGACTTGACTCACTCGTATACTTTTACACTGAGAAAAAAGTAGACCTGCTTTGGTGGTCTTTGCCTCCATCACTGGGTGAGAATGACAATGTCTGGTGAGAATGCAGATGCATGTAGATGCTAAGTCGCTCAGTCTTGTCCAACTCTTCGTAACCCCATGAACTCTAGCCCACCAGGTTCCTCTGTCCGTGGGATTCTCCAGGCAAGAATACTGGAGTGGGTTGCCATTCCTTCCTCCAGTGGATCTTCCTGACCCAGGGATCAAGCCTGGGTCTCTTGCATCGCAGGGCGATTCCTTACTGCTGAGCCACCTGGGAAGCCCGAGAAGGTAGATACACAGCTTGAAAAGAAAACGCCTCCCAGCAGCCCCAGGGCCCAGTTCTGAGTGTGCTGAGATGTGTTTCGACCATCACATTATTATACTCTAGGTTACCGTCTTTTTCACACTTTGCAGACCGTATTTTCTCATATGAAATAGCCTTGCGTTCTGGCTCAGTGCAGGAACCCACCTGTCCTTAAACTCACCAAGCTCAGGGGTTATTTGCGGAGAAACCACCCTGGGCTGAGGAGACAGCAGAGAACGGGGGCTGGGCCCTGCTGTCCTTGGGGCTAGGGGAGAGACAGCAGCAGGAGATGAAGCATCAGGAAGATGTGTGAAGGGTGTGCCCGAAGGTGACTGGACCACGATGGGGACCCAGGGCTGGAAGGACTCTCTCTCTGGACGCTGAGTGACCACAGGAACCAGAACAAGCACGTCTCTGGATAGAGCGATTTGGCGGAAACAATAGCGTGCGTCTTTTCCGTCTCTAGGACCCACGCCTTCAGCATCCTCTTGATGGATTATATAGAATTGATTCTAGGTCTGTCATCGGAAGCTGGACAGTTAGGGGTGGGCATAGACCTGTGAGGATCCCGGGGCTGAGGATCCAATCTGCTCTCCAGTGACCTGGCTGGGGGACTGTGATTAGTGACCACCGCCCCGTGGGGCTCCCTCTCCTCACACAGACAGGGAGCATAGCCCCCAGTCCCCAGGCTCTTCCTACACACCCCCCACCCCTCTGCCTCTGATAAAATACCAAGCACAGTCAGATTCTTTATCCCAGTGTCTTTTGTCTTGTTTTAGACACACTTTCCAAGGAGAGATGTATTTCTTGTTAGTTTGTTTTTGCCTAAAGAGACCATAATCCTCTCCCCTTCTAAATAAAAAGCCTATTCAGTAAATGTCACAGCAGAATGCCTTTTATGTTAAATCTTTGTAATGAGTTTGCATAAAGTTTTATATCCAATGGTCCCAGCCAGTCCTTTTTACAAGAGCATTCTCGTTATGGAAATTTTATGGCCAAGAAATAAAAAAAAAGGAAATTGTAGATATTTAGGAAAAAATTACTTTAAATAATGTCAAGTCCTTTTTATAATTGAGATGTCAGAATTTATAATTGAGTCATGTAATCAGAAGGCCAGATAAAATTTCTATGGGCCCAATTATTGCCGATGCCTGTTTTAAATGTCGTGAATATTCTTGGGAATTATTTTCACCCCCTTGTAAGATTTGTGAGACATTAGCTCACCACAACAGCCAGCCACCTGCCAAGCCATTTATTAGTCTCCCTCAGCACCCAAAATAATAGTCAAGACTTCTTCTGAATAAAACTCTGGGCATTGAATGACCGAAAAGAGTATTAAGTGGGTCGAAGAGAACACTGGAGGCAGAGATGGAAAAATCACAGACTGGCTGAGCCTGGGGAAGACAGAGAAAGAGAGGAAGTCGCCTCAGGTGGGACACTGCAGAGGGCTTTGCACTAGTTAAGTTGACGCTGCGCACAGCCTGGACAGTGGTGAGCGGTGTTCATTCTGCTTGAGGAGACACTTAGCTCTGAGGCCACTGAGTTGTGCAGAAGCACAGAGCTGTCGGTTAGGAGGACTTGGGGCCAGTGTCATCGTCCCAGCGTGTGTACAGTGGTTTCCTCAGCTATAAAAATCCTCTCCTGGGGCCAAGCTCACAGAGGCCAGCACGCCACATGGTTCTAAAAGTTGCCTCAATGAAGAGCTAAGCAGTTTGGAACTTCTCTCGTGGTGCAGGGGTTAAGACTGCACTTCCAATGCAGGGGTTGTGGGTTAGATCCCTGGCTGTGGGACTGAGATCGCACATGTCAAATGGGGTGACAAAAAATAAAATAAAATCCAGCATTTGGTACAGCAAGCTGTGGGCCTGTCACCTCTAACTTCTCCTTCATTCAAATACACTGGTGACGGATGCACCTTGGTTTCTCCCATTGTTAGAAGTTACTCTAGAGACCGCGAAGATAAGCCTTCTATGGCAACTTACCATGCTGACTGATTCAACCTTCTTGGCTTTTGGTGTTATGTGTGAAGACTGTGAACAATAACTTTTGCTGGTTTTGAATTCCTTATTTCTTCTTTTCCTCTAAGTGCTCAGAGCCTAAGCAACCCACAGTCCCTCATAAAAGTGCTCTCAAACTTCACCAAAGAGTGCAGTTATTTATTTATTTTTAAATTCGAACTTTTAAAGCGTTGATAAAATAGCCAAAGTGATTACAATGTTAGTGGCACTGAAGATGTCTTTGCTCATGAATGAAGAAATGATTTTTTATGTGGGCTTGCTACTCAAGGTCGTCAATCTTTACTCCTATAGTTGACCAGATGTGGTTCACCAACTCCACTCAAAATCTCACAGATGGCTTTACTGTATTTGAAACAGTTTGCCTTTCCTTCAGATATCAGTCCAAACGTCTTTACAATAAAGCCTTATATATCAAATACCTGGCTATTCCAATATGGTCAAGATATATGGAAAACTAATATGGATAGCTATTTACTTGGGAGTCTTAAGGTGAAATTCTCCTTATGAGAAAGTTGTATGATTGCCCTGTTTCATCAAAGTCGTTTTGCTTCTCAACAAGTATAAATGAAGACAGACCATAACTGCTCGTTAAACAGCGACTTTCACAAGCTGCTGCTTGTCTGTGCCTATCTCAGCTCCGTGCAAGGTATTAGTATGCACAGTACTAAATCATATGTGTGTGCATGCGTACTCAGGCACTTCAGTCATGGCTGACTCTTTGTGACCCTATGGATTATAGCCCACAAGGCTCTTCTGCCCATGGGATTCTCCAGACAAGAATACTGGAGTGGGTTGCCATGCCCTTCTCATGGCAGGGATCAAACCCATGTCTCTTACGCCTCCTGCAGTGGCAGGTGGTTCTTTACCACTGGTGCCACCTGGGAAGCCCATTGAATCATACATTGCCAAGCAAAGGGCCCAGGGCATTGTAAGCCATTCAGTGAGAAGCATTCCATCAGTGCTATGGAATGAATGCATGGATGCGTGAACTAGAAGTCGTGAGAGTAGGTGGTACTCATACCTCTTCCCTGTTTCACAGGTGACAGCAAGACACAGAGAAACGGGCCATCGGTCTGCAGCTGTGTGTCTAGTCAGGATCGCAGTAGGGAGCTAAGCCCTGATTGTCCATCTTTAAGTTTAATACTCTGTCTACTTCAAGGAGAATTTCCTATCAACAGTATGCATACCTTTATTCATATTAGTAGAGTTATAAATGATAAATTATAATCATAATCCATGGACTTCTCAAGACAAGGATACTGGAGTGGGTAGCCTTTCCCTTCTCCAGCGGATCTTCCCCTTCCAAGGGTCAAACCCAGGTCTCCTGCATTACAGGCAGATATTTTACCTTCTGAGTCACCAGGAAAGCCCCACAATTATACTAAATCACAGTCAAAGTGGACTTTGAACTCAGTGGTCAATATTTTCAAAATCTGTTGAAATAAAAATTCAGATACCATATATCTAAGAGTCCTGAGTTAAGTCACTTCTGACTTAGCAGGTCTTGGGCACCCCCTCCAGTCTGAAGTTGCTAGCAGAGCTCCTCCTTCCTTTATTCCTTCTTTGGGCTTCCCTGGTAGCTCAGCTGATAAAGAAACAGGCTGCAATGCAAGATACGCTGGTTTGATTCCTGGGTGGGGAAGATCCCCTGGAGAAGGGATAGACTACCCACTCCAGTATTCTTGGGCTTCTCTGCTGGCTTAGCTGTAAAGAATCCACCTGCAATGTCGGAGACCTGAGTTAGATCCCTGGGTTAAGGAGATCCCCTGGAGCATGAAACAGTGACCCACTCCAGTATTCTAGCCTGGAGAATTCCATGAACTGTATAGTCCATGGGGTCACAAAGAGTCAGACATGACTGAGCAACTTTTACTTCACAGGATCTGAATATGTTTGAAATTTCCTTGGGAATTCTGAGCTGTGGTGCATCATATAATCAATGAACACAAACCAGGAGGCTCCCATCAGACGATACTATGTACGTGTACTTCTGGATTCTCAGGAATCGGATGTCAGGGATGGTTCTAGATGTTGGCGGCTGGGATCCCAGAACTGTTTTGCTCCTTCTCAGAGTTCCTTTCCCTCAAAACTTGAATTCCAACAGCAAAGAAACCTGGGATTCTTCGAGGGCCTCAGAGCTCTTCCTTCACGCCATCTTTTATGGCTCGGAGGAAGTTAGCACTCCTGAGGCTGAACCTTACGTTCTCAAGTTGCTCAAACGCTCCTGACAGTTGCTGTAACTGGTTCCCTATGTACAAAGAAAACGGGATTAACCTCGAGCTTTGAAGTGGTTCTAGTTCTTCCTGAAGTTGCTCAAAGACAGTGGTTTCAGAGGTGTTTGTTTGTATGCGTGTGAAACCTTTGTTAAGATATTATAGAACAAAGACACGAAATTACAAACTGGATTATAAAAGGAGGAGGATGGGAAAGAAAACAAAGAGGAAAAAAAGAAGAGGGAGAAGAGCAAAGAGGAGGAGAAGGGGCGGTGAGGGGGAGAGTTGGGAGGGGACCGTTTGCCTTTTGCTACAAAGTTGGACGGATTCCAAAGCTGGTGCCCTGGAACCCTGCCCATTTTAACCCAGCATTGAAGTCATTCCCTTGTTCCCCGAGGTCCTGAAGGGCCTGAGCTTCAGCTCAGTTTAAAACCACCCCCTTAGGGTTCTGAAATGCAGAAGGGGCCCCTTCTTTGTAGCTGACACTGGTCTTGATTCTATCAAACAAGTATCACCTAATGAAAACATGGAACAAAGAAGGCATTCTCTTCCTGCCCCGTTCTTCCAGAATTCACAGTTGTGTCAAATACAAAAAAAAAAAAAAAAAAACGAAGGATTTTACAATATTTATTTTGCTGTAATAACAGATGTAGTGACCCAACACTGCTAGTAGTTCTAATTAAATTGTAACTGCCTCACTTTTTTTTTTTTTTTAGTAAATTAAAACTTTTATTTTATTTTTTATTGAAGTATAGTTGACTTACAGCATTATATTAGTTTCAGGTGTGCAGTATGGTGCTTCAGTGTTTTTATAGATTATACGCCATTAAAAGTTATTATAAATAATGGCTCTAATTCCATGTGCCAGACCACATAGCCCATTGTTATCTGTTTTACACAAATTAGTTTATTTCCCTTAATCCCACACCCTGGCCTTCCCTCTCCCCACTGGTGACCACTAGTTTGTTATCTACGTCTCTTAATCTGTTCTCAATGTCGTTAGCTTCTATTTTGCTATATGCATTCCTTTGCCTTATTTGTATTTTTCTAGATTTCACGAATAAGTGATATCATACAGTATTTGTCTTTATATGGGTTATTTCACTAAGTGTAATATTCTCTAAGCTCACCCATGTTGTTGCAAATGCCAGGGGTGTATGTATCTATATCTGTGTATATGTACACTAAGTCATAAAAGAGAATGAAATATACATGCACACACACGTATATATAAACTAAGCCATGAAAGAAAATGAAATACATATATATATATATAAAACCACATCTTCTTTATCATTCATCTCACTCATCTCAACAGACTCTTGGGCTGTTTCCATATCAACTATAAATACGCTATGAGCACTGGGGTGTGTGACTCTTCAAATTAGTGGATTTTTTTTTCTGGATCTATATCCAGGAGTGGAATTGCTGGGTCATGGTGGTTCTGTTTTGGAGGGTCCTCCATACTGTTCTTCACAGGGACCACACCTATTTACATGCCCATCCACAGGGTCCAAGGGTTCTCTTTTCTCTCCATCCTCACCAACGGTTTTTGTTTGTAGGCTTTTTGATGGTAGTCATTCTGACAGGTGTGAGATGATTCTTCATTGCTGTTTTGATTTCCATTCCCCTGATAATCAGTGATGCGGACATCTCTTCCTGTGCCTGTTAGCCATCTGTACGTCTTCTTTTGAAAAATGTCTGTTCAGGTTTTCTGCCCAGTTTCCATCATGCCGTTTGTTTGATATTAATTTGTGTGAGCTATTTATGTGTTTTGGTATTAACCCTTTCTTGGCCATACCGTTGGCAGATATTTTATCCCATTCATCAGGTCACCTTTTCCTGTTGTCGGTGGTTTTCCTTTGCTGCGCACAAGCTTTTGCATTTAATGAGGTCCCCTTTGTTTGTTTTTGCTTTATTTATTTGGGCTTAAGAGACAGATCAAAAAAATATTGCTACTATTTATGTCACAGAATGTTCGGCCTATGTTCTCTTGGAGGAGTTTTACGGTTTCAGGTCTTACATTTAGGTGTTTAATCCATTTTGAGTTTATTATTGTATACGTATTAGAGAATGTTCTAATTTCATTCTTTTGGATGTAGCTGTCCAGTTTTCCCAGCACCACTTAAAAAGAAGAGATTATCTTTTCTCCACTGTATATTATTTTGTCATATATTAGTCATAGATTAAATTATTGATTAATTTAAAGTTACATATTATAGACAATAGACATACATAGATTAAATCTATCTTCATGGATTAAATGGTCGTAAGCCTGGGGCTTATTTCTGGGTTGGCTGTTCTGTTGTGTCAATTTGTGTGTCTGTTTCTGTGACGGTAACACACTGCTTCACACTGTAGCTTGACTGTGTGACTTGAAGCCGAGGCAGCTGATACCTGCAGCTTTATTCTTTTTACTCAAGATTGCTGTGGTGATTCCAGGTGTTCTGTCGTTCCGTATCAAGGTTCTAGTTCTCTGAAAAATGTCGAGAGTGTTTTGATAGGGACTGAATTCAATCTGTAGATTGCTTCGTGTAGTGTTGTCATTGTGACAGTATTATTCCTTCCAATCCAAGGCAAAGGATATCTTTTGTTTTCTAGTGTTTTTATTTTTAGACTTTAAACGTTTTATCAGTCTTTAGTTTGCCTTATCAGATGTAGCTCATTTTTGCGTGTGTAAATACTAGCTGAAAACCACGTTTGTAATAGACACCCGTCACCAGTATCCCAGATATAGACACCTGTCACCAGTATCCCAGATATAGACACCCGTCACCAGTATCCCAGATGTGGACACCTGCCACCAGTATCCCAGATACCCACCACTGCTTTTGGAAAAACCTCACGTGTAGGACGTTTTAGCTGTGTAATGTGTTACATAAAGGCAAAACATTGAGCAGGGGATTCCAAGCCTCTTTTTGCTGTTGTTTCCAGGATTTCCTTTAGTATTTACCTTGTGCTTAGATTAGTTATGCCCAGTGTATCATGTTTACCTTAAGGAATTTTCATTTGCTCAAAGTCTTAAGTTCTTTATTTGGTGCTTAGCTTGTTAGTCTATCTGAAGACGTGGGGACTGATCCTCACTGATGAGTGTAGCGTGAGTCATTTTCTCAGAGCATCAGCACATTAGGCACCACCCTCCACTGAAAAATGTGCAAATATTTTGTCAGTATGAGGAATATATGCCCTTCCATTTGTCCTTCTTAATTCAATATGTTTGTTGCATTTTGAAAGATAAGCATATTGACTGCTGAACACCTGGCCTAGACTGCCCTGTGTTTAAAGTTTTATAAGAAGAGGCTGTAACATCCGTTTAATTGATACCGTTTCCAGTTATTGTTGTTCCATCACTAAGTCGTGTTCGACTCTTTGTGACCCCGTGAACGACAGTGTGCCGGCTTCCCGGTCCTTCACTGTCTCCCTGAGTTTGCTCAGACTCACGTACATGGAGTCAGTGATGCCATCCGATTATCTCATCCTCTGTCACCCACTTCTCCTCTTGCCCTCAATCTTTCCCAGCATCAGGGACTCACTTCCAATGAGTCAGTTCGTCTCATCAAGGGGCCAAAGTATTGGGGCTTCAGCATCAGTCTTTCCAATGAATATTCAGGGTTGATTTCTTTTAGGATTGGCTGGTTTTCAACTATTAAATATCATATTAAGGTTTTCTTCCCTATCAGGGAGGGAAATGCCATGCATTTAATCAAGAGTTAACAAATATTACAAGGATGCAAAATGGCCACATGTGCCAATCATCTGCTCCCAGATCAATCTCAGGATCCATTGATGACTCTTGAAATCTTCAGAAAAATTATTCAAGCTTTAAATCACTTTTAAATGTTTTTCATGGTAATAATAGCGCGATATGGGGCAGAACACATGTGTTTATGTTGCTTGTTTTTATTCTTTAGGGGGCAGAATCACTCCTACCATAGCAGGAAGTGGGTTTCACATGTCTGTAACTATATGTCTGAAAATCCTTAAAGTGACTCTCAGGGTCGCACTCATCAGGAGGTGGTTAGCTCTGTAGTGAGGACTGGAACAAAGCTGGTGAGGATGTCAGCCAGGCATCCTTCCAGGGCTGGAAATGCTGGTCTCAGAGGTAGAGACGGGTGTGGGCTGAGACCTCGCTCAATTCAGTCCTTTCCTTCGCATCCTTAAGGCCCCAAGCGGTCAGCCTAGCACAGGCTTCATTCTCAAGAGCTTTTCCAGGGTTTCCCTTTAAGGCACTTAGGGTCAAAATTCATACTCTAATAGCGTTTCTGGCACAGTTTGTGATAACACTAGTGATGTGAGATGTGAGCCTACTGCATTGATAGTTTAAATGTTATCTTCTTGCTACTATATAATCTTGATGAACATATAAGGGGCTTCCCAGCCTGTGCTAGTGGTAAAGAACCTGCCTGCCAGTGCTGGAGACACAGAGCTGTGCGCTTGATCCCTGGGTCAGGAAGATCCCCCGAAAGAGGGCATGGCAACCCACTCAGTATTCTTGCCTGGAGAATCCCACAGACAGAAAAACCTGGCTGGCTAAAGTCCTTCGAGTTGCAAAGAGTCAGACATGACCTGAAGCAGCTTAGCACACACAGCCCATAAACATATATGTTTACAGTTGTAGTATTAATTTATACACACACTGCATCTACAGCTACAATGTATCTATGATTCTAGGTGTACCTATTTTGCTGCCTAAATGTCTACTTGCTCATAGGAACAAGCAGAAAATAAGACTCACAAAAAGTTTCCTGTGTTTCTGCACAGAGAGGAGGAGCCAGCGGTCACGGTCGGCCTAGCGGGCTGCTGATCCACGCCTCCACCCCTGCAGCTGAGGAGCAAGCGGATGAGCAGCCGCAAGTCTTTCGGGTTCCCTCCTGCCATAGAGACAAGGACAGTTTGTACAATTAATAATTGGAAAGAGGGCTTCCCTGGTGGCTCAGGGGTAAAAAATATCCGCCTGCCTGTGCAGGAGACGCAGGTTCGATCCTTGGTCTGGGAAGATCCCACACACCGTGGAGCCACTAAGCCTGTGTATCACAACCCTTGAGCCTGCTCTCTAGAGCCGGGCGCTGTAACCACTGCAGCCCGTGTGTCTTAAGAGTCTGTGCTCCGCAACAAGAGAAGCCACTGCAACGAGAGGGTAGCCCGCACTTGCCACCACTGCAGAAAAGCCCCATGCAGTAATGAAGACCCAGCACAGCCAAAAGTAAATGAAGGAGTAAATAAATAATTTAAATATATAAATGTTGATATTTAAAAAAGAGTAAAAGAGTAACTGTGAAGACAAGGGTCTTAATTCTCATCTTCATTGCTTTTGTTTTTTTTTTTTTCAGTGTGTGTGTGTGTGTGTGTGTGTGTGTATGTGTGGTCCAAAGATGGGAGGGGAGGAACAAGAAAACAGAGTGACAAATATTTGGTGAGTATCAGATTTAGAGGAAATGAATCTGATCTCCAGACTGATTCATGTTAAGGAAAGGAGGTTTAGTTTTCCCCTCCTGAAGCTATCAGCTGCCAACACCACGGAGCATTGCAGACCCCGAGGGCTGCAGGCAGGGATGCGGGCAGAGCCCTGTGTCCCCCCTCTCCTCTAGGACCACCTCTCCTCCTCCTGGTCACGGCTGTCAGGAGGCTGAGAGCCCACATCACAAAGGGGAAATCAGTTCAGAGGAGGCTGGAGAGAGGAAAAGAAAGAACGCACAGCAAGGAACACTTTCTGCGTTATTTGTTTGAACTTTACCTTCTCCTGCCCAGCTCTTGTGTATCACAGAGAGAACCCACAACCAGGAGCAGGGCCGCCTGTCATAACACGCAATTCTCTTGCCTGGTAAAGAGAGTTTTCATTATATTTTTCTGCAGCCGAGTTCTTGAGGGAAAACACCCAGGCGTCTGGCGGCTGACCTAGCGCAACAGACTTCCTCTCCTGTCAGTTTCATCCTCATCTTTCTTAAAACTGAAATTTACCTCTAGCCTTTGTTTCTTCCTGGTCTTTCTTTAATCACAGGGAGAAGTTAAACCTGTCAGGGGGGTGTAGGGGCTGCCTGTCTGAGACGCAGAGCAAGCAGGTCCTGGGGACTTGACATCTATGCTCCTTCCAGTGACTGTTAGACGGAGAAGCAGTTTGCCCTGATTCT
Source organism: Bison bison bison (assembly GCF_000754665.1). Lineage (NCBI taxonomy): Eukaryota > Metazoa > Chordata > Mammalia > Artiodactyla > Bovidae > Bison > Bison bison. The sequence continues at coordinate 2,901,921 of NW_011494949.1, forward strand.
TTGGGAGGAATCGGGCCCCGGGGTCAGGGGCACGTAGCAAAGGGCAGGACGGTTTGTGCTGCTTCATCTTTGAAGCCATGGCTGGAGTCCTCCTTGTCCATTCAGAGTGGAAGATGGGCCATCCAGGAAAGCAAGATGAATGTGATGTCCTGACCGGCTGTCCCCTGCATACAAAAGTTATCACTGCAGCTACACGACCGAAGTCAACAGCCACTATGTGGAAGCCATGCATTTGTTAAGGAAGACCCCTTCTGCAGAAAACCCTGTACGAACTCCCTCGCTTCAGAAGGCTCAGGTGTGTGCTGGACGCGCCGGAGGGAAGGGGGCTGAGGATGAAGCCAAGGGCGTCCCGGCAGTGGGCAGCGACACCGTTGTCTGCTTCCAGGACAAGTCTAGTGCCCATGATGACCAGCTTCTCCACGCAGAGACCAGCAGTTACTGACATCTGTAAATGAATCTGACTTGAAAAACAGCACATGAGAAGTGGCTGCCCACACATCCTGATTATCCGTGCCTCCTGAAAGAGTTGTGTTTTAATGACAGTTTGAAGGGTTGCCCCCGTGGTGCGAGTGCCTGCCAGCGCAGGAGACAGAAGAGGTGGGGGTTTGATCCCTGGGGGGACAGTGGGTATGTCTGAATGTAGACGGTTTTGTTTTTACTTTTTTCAAGAAGCAACCATACCAGGGGAAGTGTTCCAACAGTGAGTGGTGAATTATTCCCCTGGTGTGTGTTTTGGATAAAACAGAATCCTCTGCCCAAAGTGCTTTGCCGTCCTGCCCTGAGAAGTCCTTCTGACATTTGGCCATCACAGCCCTCAGAGGGGGGCAGCAGCTCTGCCCTCCTAGGGGTCAGAGACCCTCACGGTCTGGTGCTTGCTCCTTCCCTGAGCCCCAACGTGACCCCCATCCCCTGTAGTGCCCACCCTGGCCAGCCTGCATAGGGTACAAGCACAGATTCACTCCTTCCTGAAGGTCAGCTCTCCCGAAGTGGGATGAGTAGGCAACAACCAAGGGGGATGGAGTCGGGACTTTGAGACATCGGGTCACACGGATTCATATAGTGAAGTAACGAGATCGTCGTGCTCTTTTCTAGAAGCCCGCCGACGGAGGCAACTCTCAGGTAAACATGGTGGGAGAAAATGGAGGGGGACGGTTGCGCGTGGGCTGTTGTTGACACTGGCTCTTGGGGTCTCTCCAGCTGCTCCTTAGACAGCCCTTTCGTGCAGACAATGTGGGCACAGGAAATGCTCTGATGAACGTCCATTAGATGCTTTGCGGCTGGTGCGAAACACATGCATAGCGATTCCCAGGTGGCCAGTGACTGCGCATGCTGTTTCGGGAAGGTGAGTCAGATGAAGGGAAGGGATGCGTGTGACATTGTCTATGTGCCTAGCCTTTCTCCGCAGGCGGCAGTCACGGCAGAGACGGTCCTGGGATCAGTGGGGCAGCAACACTGGTCCCGTTTTGAAGGACTTTCCTTTCATGTCTCAGGTGAGAATTTCAATGTCTGTTTTTCCTCCTTTTTTGATATGCTTGGGTCAGGGAAAAACAATCTCTAATGAATATTTCAGGATGTTTATTTTGAGTGATTTCAATGATGATCTTAGAAGGATAGAAGATAAAAAAAGGGAAAAGAATCATATGAGTAAAAAATGAGGATGAAAAAGAGGAACTTTTCTATTTTTCTATCCACACATGGATTCATACAGATAATTGAACATCACCATTACAGTTGGTTTACCACATTACACACCAGGTGTACGCCAGTTCCATAGTGAAGCAGTCTGGCTAGAATGATATTTCTAGTCTTCCTGTTTTGAGCCACTTATAAAACCAAACAAGCATACAAACAAGCCAGAGAACAGGTCTCATTTCTCATTTTAATTAAATTTACATCAGGGAATCTAATGAAAATAAATATGTCATAGGTTACTAGCTGAAGCATCCCAAGTGTTCTCACCACAGAGACCTACATCATTTCTGAATTCTAACTCACTTGTGCATAATTTGAAATTTTGTCGTTGCTCAGTCACTCAGACATGTCTGACTCTTTGCAACCTCATCGACTGCAGCACACCAGTCTTCCCTGTCCTTCACCATCTCCCAGAGCTTGCTCAACTCAGGTCCATTGAGTCTGTGATGCTAGCCAACCATCTCATCCTCTGTTGTCCCCATCTCCTCCTGCCTTCAATCTTCCCCAGCATCAGGGTCTTTTCTAATGAGTCAGCTCTTCGCATCAGATGGCCAAGGGATTGGAGCTTCAGGTTCAGCATCGGTCCTTCAGCATCAGTCAAATTAGGATTATCTTAATGCCAACATAAAATTCAAAGGGGAGTTCCAGCTTATCAATATTTCCTCAACCTTATTTTACAAATTATGTACTCTACAAGTCATTTTAAATTGTGTGGGCTTCAAGTCTGGAAAAAACACTTGAGCTGAACGAATGTATGCTAAAAGAAAAAGAGAAGCTTTAAAAAAATGGAGAAGAGGCAGAATGACGGATGAAGATGCAGCTTAAAATAGATGCAAGCAGTTGTTGATAAGTGTGTATGAATCCCAGTGCAACCAGGCATGCACTCGGAAGTTAGTCTCAACTTTCCTTGGTTTCATGGTTGGATATTCATACAAGAAATGCCAACTGAAATGTGCACTGTTCCTGATATTTCCCCAGCAAGATTGTCCTGGTCCCCTGAAAGTGACTCAACTCTTCTCTGAAGCCTGTGGCTCGTGCTGGGGGTGGGGTGATAAACTTGCCCCCCCACCGTCCCTCTTGATGGGGAGAAGACGTCCACCTGTGTCCTGCCAACATCTCCATCTTCCTGTGTGAGGCCAGGGCGAGAATGACCCTCAGGAAGAGGGCTCCTCACTGTGTGAGCACGGAAGAGTGCTGGTTTGATCCCCCCAAACCAGGAACCAAGCCAGTCTGCACACCCTAAGAGTCCCCTGTCCCCTGCCCCTGTGGTCTGGGTGGTCACCGGCAGCAGAGGGATCATGACTGCAGTGAGGTGAGCAGTGGCTGTGGCCAGGCACATCCCTGCACATGGCAGTCTGGCATGGCCTGTGGGGCAGGACACCCCAGACCCCTGGATGCCAATCAGGGAGAAGAGCTGGAAGAGTAGCTTTTCTCGAGTTCACATATGGGGAGCGGATTCAGGGGCTGTGGTGGTCCACCGAGACAGGCTCACGAGAGCCAAACGCTCCAATATCAGGAATCGCCAGGCGTGTTGCTAGATCTCAGGGACTTTGAAATCAACCAGGAAAGAAGTGTTTACACCAGAAAAATACCTACCCAGGAGAACTAGCTAGCTTCCCAGCCTACTACCACATCTTTTCTAAGCTCTGAAGGGTGAAATGACACCACCGTATTCCTGAGAGATGCCCACATTTACATATAAAATTATAGGCTTTGGATTTAGCATTGGTGTCTAGCCTCATGATGAGCCCACTGTTTAGAGGGTGCTGATGGAGCCCTGAAGAGGCTGCTTGATGAGTGGAACCAGTGAGGTAGGAGCTGATTTTTTATCAGAGCAGCGGGAGGCAGGGGTGACTTGACAGATTTACTTGACTTGATGGGGGCTTGATGTTTAGACCAGGAGAACCTGGGGTTCTGGTTCTGCAGCAAACCAAGACGTCAACACTTTTCCAGAGTCAGGCTGGATTGGGTGCCTCTTCCACAAATGCTGCGTCACCCAGTTCACCATGCAAGGTGAGAAAACATGAATCCAGGCTAGCAGGGTTTCCTCATCACCTCCCCTCTCTGTGCCCAGGACACAGGAGGCATTCTGGTGCATCCCAGAGCTTCTAAACTCCCCTGATCTTATTGCTAGAAATTCTTGCTTACGATCAGAGAAACGCAAATCAAATGACCATGAGGTATCACCTCACACCAGTCAGAACGGCCATCATCAGAAATCTATAAACAATTAATGCTAGATAGGATGTGGAGAAGGCAATGGCACCTCACTCCAGTACTCTTGCCTGGAAAATCCCATGGACGGAGGAGCCTGGTAGGCTGCAGTCCATGGGGTCGCTAAGAGTCGGACACGACTGAGCGACTTCACTTTCACTTTTCACTTTCATGCTTTGGAGAAAGAAATGGCAACCCACTCCAGTGTTCTTGCCTGGAGAATCCCAGGGACAGGGGAGTCTGGTGGGCTGCCGTCTATGGGGTCGCACAGAGTTGGACACGACTGAAGCGACTTAGCAGCAGCAGGATGTGGAGAAAAGGGAAGCCTCCCACACTGTTCGTGGGATTGTAAGTTGGTGCAGACACCATGGAGAGCAGCATGGAGGTTCCTGAAGAAACAGAGAATGACCGGAAGGCCCAGCAGCCCCACTCCTGGTCTTTAATTTGAAAAGATGCATAAATGTACAGAGGAAACTCTCATTTGAAAAGCTACACGCACCTTGGTGTTCACAGCAGCACTATTTATAATAAGCGAAACATGGAAGCAACCTACACGTCCACTCACACATGGGTGGAAAGAAGAAGTGGCCCATACGTACAGCGGAGTGCTATTCACCACAGAAAATGAAGGTGCCATTTGCATCAACATTAACGGACCCAAAGGTCGTCATACTAAGTGAGATAAGTCAGAAAGACAAATATCATATAATATTACTTGCTGTGGAATCTAAAATATGACACAAATGAACTTATCCATGAAACAGAAACAGACGCACAGATGTAGAAACCAGATTTATAATTACCAAAGATCAAAGGTAGAGAGAGAGAATTTAGGAGTTGGCGATTAACAGAGGCAAACTACTATATAAAATTGATAAATGACAAAGTCCTACTGTATAGAACTGTATTTAATGTCCTATAATAAACCATAATGGATAAGAACACAAAAAAGAATATAAATATGTATGAATCCCCCTGTTACACACCTATAAACTAACCCAGTGTTGTAAATCAACCATATCCTTCCATTGAAAGTTAAAAAAAACAAAGAAATTTCTGCGTTTCCCATGAAGACAAGTCCTAGCTCCAGTTCATGAAGCTGATTCAGTGTTTGGTGGGGAAAATGAGGCTAATCATCGTTTGCTACTTTCATGAAAGCACCAGGCTGTGGGTCCCATGGGGGCTGAGAAGGCTCTCACTTGGCATGGGTGTCCTGAGCCCGTGCTGAGACCTCTGCCCAGAAGGGGAGGAGGCACACGTTCCCAGCCTGAATGTTGTCCTGGGCCCTGAAGACCTCCACAGCTGGGCGGGCGGTGGGAGTCCTCTGTGATCTTTGGAGCAGACGATGTACACAGCAATGCTGACACAGGACAGAGACCTCCTGGGGTCCCAGAAGGTTGGGGAGAGTGCCTGGCACCTCCCAGCAAGCCAGGCTACAGCCCTCACATTCCAGCATCTGTCTGATGCTAGGCCAAGTGACAACCTGGAGAATCTCCATTCAGCCGAAGGGTTTGAATCAGATTTGTGGAGGCAGCGCCATGAAGACAGAAGTGCAGAGGACGGATGGGGGGAACTTAGACTGAAGGCCACCAGCAGGTGCCTGCCTGTCCCCTGGGCCATGTTGCCCTGGCAGGACAATCATTCTCAGCTGCTCAGTCACATCTGACTCTTTGCCACCCCATGGGCTGTAGCCCGCTAGGCTCCTCTGTCCTTGGGATTTCCCAAGCAAGAATACTGGAATGGACTGCCATTTCCTTCTCCAGGGCATCTTCCAGATCCTGGGATCAAACCCACGTCTCCTACTTTGCAGGCAGATTCTTTACTGCTAGGGATCATGGGCGCATTAAAGGACGACTCCCAGGGTGCACTGCCAGGGCGTCTGCCTGGATGCAAGGGGAGCCCTTGGAAGCAGAGGTTCAGGGATGGTCCCCCATGTTCCACGCATGACACGGACTTTCAAGTATGTGGGTTTTCCGAGGCTGCTCTTACCTGCATCACTGATGCATTCCTGCCCCTTGTAAATCCTCTAGCACGTTGGCCTTGCCTTTTTCTTTTCTTTCTTTGTGGCAGCAGCATGGTGCAGCATATGGGGTCTTAGTGCTCCCGCCAGGAATTGAACTCACGTCCCCTGCAGTGGAAGTGTGAAGTCTTAACCCGTGGACCACCAGGGAAGTCCTAAGCCTTACCTTTTATCTTAAAGTAGCATTTACAGGGAGGGATGATTCTAGAGAATAGCATTGAAATATATACATTGCTATCATTGCTCAGTTGCTAAATCCTATCCACCATGGATAGCGGTCTTTGACACCCCACGGACTGCAGTAAGCCAGGCTTCCGTATCCTTCATTATCTGCTGGAATTTGCTCAAGTTCATGTCCATTGAGTCAGTGATGCTAATCTTCTCCAGCACCACAAAATGTATAATTACCATATGTAAAATAGATAGCCAGTGGGAGTTTGGTATATGACACTGGGAACCCAAACCAGGGCTCTGTGACAACCTGGGGTCGGGGTGGGGACAGAGGTGCGAGGGGTGTCCAGGATGAAGGAGACATGTGCGTGCTTGTGGCCGATCCATGCTCATGTATGGCAAAAGCCATCACAAGATTGTGAAGCAATTATCCTCCATTGAAAAATAAACAAATACTAATAAAAAAATCGATTTTTTAAGTCATTTGTATCCATAGAAGGAATTAAGTTAGATATGACCTGGTTGGGGAGGAATATTTGAAGCAGGCAAGAACAGGTGGTTTTCTTCTGCCAGCTAAGTAAATGTAACTATTTCTTTCTTAGTCCATCAATGAACACATTTAGTAAATTTCCTTCTAAATATCCCCAGTCAAGTTGGACTTCAAAAAAAGTATGATTTTAAGCTTGAATTCTGCTTACAGTTGATAAAATTTGACAGTCACAGAACCTTTTAAAAGGTATAAAGAGTTGTCGTTAGGCCTCGTTTGTTTATTTCCTCTCTAGCATTCATCGCCCTCAGAAACGGCATCTCTTAAGGCAGGAGGACTAACCTCATCACAGAGCGATAAGGTCATTAAATTACAAAGTGGATATTTCGGATATGTGAATAGTAACTAACTACTGAGAAATCTGTTCCTATGCAGATCAGCAGCAAAGAAGTGTTTGATTTTAGCTTTTCAACCATAAGGTACTCCTAATTTCAGAGTATTCCATTTCTATTCTGCATCTGTCTTTTAATAATATGTTAGGTTGAATCAACATTTAAGCTTCTAGTTTTCCTCTCTTTAACAGGGCTATTAACCCACTCGCAACTTCCCCGGGGCATCGTATCGAAGCCTTGGCCATCACTGCAGCTGCCCGGCCCCCTAGCCTCCCACTGGGTGCACGCCAGCGGCTCAGCCCCGTGCCCCCCACAGCACACCCCGCTGGACGTGCACAAGTGGGAGAGGCTGAGGGCGCGCAGGGGAGTCAGAGCCCACAGGGTCCCCGGACGCGTCCATGCGGGTTCTCGGAACAGACACGCGCCCACCGCTGACGGCTTGCGCGTTTCTCATGATGTTTCCTGAGACGGAAGAGATCCGGTCCCCTGTTGCTTTGCTCCTTTGTTTGGCCATGTTGCAGGCCAGAGAGCGCAGACCAGCCGCCACACATAGAAAGGCAAGGCCAACCCTAGCCCCCGCCCAGCTCCTGGTTTCAGTTCGTCCTGCGGGCTTCGCATCGTGCGGGTCAGAGCCCGCGAGCCCATCCCGCCCAGGGCTGGGCCAACCGCTCTGAGCCGGCGCTGCGGTGTCATCAGGCTTTCTCCTTCAGTCTCCTCTCAGACGGCGGGCAGGACGGAAAACTGGTTTAAAACACTACTCCGCGGCGAAGGCTGTGAAGCTGAAGCCCGTCTCTCCCTCACCACCGGAGGCCCGGTTGTGATTTTATTATTTTATATTGAGAACAACTAAATTCACTCCTACCTCAAAAAAAAAAAAAAAAAAAAAGAAAAGAAAAAGCAGCAGCAGCCATGTCCTAAGTAGCACGGGCTGGGCTGTTCTCTCGCGAACTGTTATCAAGTCCGCGTTCCTTCTCTAGGAAGTGGGGCGTTTATAGATGGAAAAAGCCACTGTGGAGTCTTTAGAAGCATCATTTCGGCTGCGGCTCTAAATAGAAACCCGTGGGTTCGAAGCCCACCGTGCCTCATGTTTTCAGGGGCGAGCATAAAATCACATCATTTTCTGGCAGTTTTGCAAAAGAGTTGCGGGGGGAATGATAAATATTCACATTCCTTGGGAGGATTCGTGGCACCTGCTTTCTGCTCCTTTTCCTCTGTGATTAGGTTTTTCTGAGCTGCACCGTGTGAACCTCTGCTCGGATGTAGGACAACGGAAAACGAGAACAGCGCGTTTCAGACGGATTTCAGACACACGCTGCTCTGACTTCCTGTCAGGCAGGACGCTGCCTGAAATTTGGTTTTCTCCACCAAATTTGGCTCCCAGCTGTGATGTGTCAAGTCAGACAGGAACAAGTAATTGTATTCAACCCCCAAATCAAGCTCCCGGCTGACACTCTGTGTTAGCAGTATCAGAAAGCAGGTCTGTCTGTCTTTTAGAAACAATCGCTGCTCGGGAGCTTTGAGTCTTCACCTTGCACACTGACGTCCAGGTGGCGGCTCCCAGAGAAGGACACAGCCCAGCCCGACCCTTGAGACTCGGGACCACGATGGGGGGAAAGGGTGGGACACAGGCTTGGACACAGCATCCTGAAAGGGGGTAGGAAGAAAGCCAAACCGGCTTTACACACGACACACTAAGTGGATCGTGTTTATTTCTCTACTGAAGGATATTGAAAGAAACTCCAGGAAAATCTATGGTGAATAATCATTACGGAATATAGAGTCCAGATTTACAAGTAGCTTGTCCCCACATGGCTCTCCAGCTTTTACTCTTTCTGACTGTGTTTGACCCAAATGGCCTTTCCTAAGGGTCTCTCCTTCAGTCCCCTTCCTGAGTGAGTGCCCGTCACAGGGTGTGAGCGATGGGATGGCCGCAGATGAAGTCTGTCCACCTTGGAGGCCTTGGTGAGCTGGACCATAGGGGAGAAGGTGTCTTTCTCTAACCCTTAGCGGTGCTTGTCTGCAAGAGGGAGGGCTGTCCAAATATGAGAAAGGACACAGTGAGGTCCCTGGATGTGTGTGATGCTGCAGAAACGTGCAGGACAGGGGTCCGGGACCCACTGCCAGGACCGTGCAGAGAGGACTGGACGGGTACAGGTGCTCTCTGGCCCAACTGGGCCTGCAGGCCTGTGTGAGCTGGGACCTGTAGACTGCCATGTGAGGACAAGGCCGGCCGGCCAGGGAGCCTCCTTGCAGATTTGGTTACTGGAGTAATAGCATGTGGTGCCCAGGGGCTGTGGCTTCCTCCACCCCCAACTACAGGATCCCCCTCCACGGCTGTGGCTGCCCCCATCCCCAACTATGGCATCCCCCTCCACGGCTGTGGCTGCCCCCATCCCCAACTATGGCATCCCCCTCCACGGCTGTGGCTGCCCCCATCCCCAACTAAAGGACCCCCTGCATGGCTGGTCCTTCAGGAGCGTGGGATGGACTCTGATTCCATTTTGGTAAAATTAAATCCATGTAAAACTCTATTCTAGCATCTTAAATGCAAATATTTCCAAACTTGACCAAGATGTTATTTTAAGGGCGTAGTTGACCCCTCACCATTTCAAACTATCTGTAGGCATTCGGTTGCCAAATAGAAATCACAAAGTCACATTACGTTCCAGTTTGATGGCCTTTTGCTTAAAAATGTATATAGTTGATCACTTATAAAACTTAAAAATACTAACTTAAAAACAACATTGGGAGAATGTGATTATGCAAATTACACTGTTAACAAAATTTACACATAAATGAGAACATTTTTTTCCCATCATAGTTTTTATTAAAACAAAACCCTGGGAAGTAAATTATTTGCGGGAGAATACAGTATAAAAATGTATTAAAAGCTCTAAGAACCAAATTGAAATGTCAAATATAGTTATTTATATTAAAACCCAACAAAATAGATGATGGGCCTTCCTGAGCCATCTGTTGAAATTCAGAGATCCGTTTTGCTCATCTGGGCAACTCGAGTTCCATCGTTCTTACTGAGGTTCCTCACGGGGCAGATCCAGATCCCCAGTAGCTCATAGTGCTGGCAGTCCAGGGATTTCTTTTCTCGTAGCAAGTTTGGAGGTCTGACTACCAAGGCCAGTGTTGTTAACAGTTTCAGCAGAATGTCCAGACTCTTCTCATCCTAAAAACATAGATGTGATACCCAAGAGCATAGAAAGCATCCAAACACCATTAAAAAGGTGGATCCACAGCATGAAGTCTGCTCCTTATTTGCAATGGCTCGCTTGTTTACGCAGCATTCTCCTGTCCCCCCTCTCCACTTCCTGCCCCTTTTTCTTGTCCACTTTGGGGCACCCACCCCCGCCCCTAGGGCCAGGACATCTGCCCCCAGACAAAGGAGCCCCAGAGCAGAAAGCCTGTGGCAGAATGGAGGGCTCCGCCCACCGGAGCTTCTCAGGTTGATGGGAAGCGAGGCCACTTG
>NW_011494949.1:2912532-2934766 GCF_000754665.1 Bison bison bison
TGCTGGGCCCTGACAACGCCCTCTGTTTCCCGAGGGGTGGCCAGCAGCTAGGGGGCTGTTCCAGGACCCCCCCACCGCCCTCCCTGCCCACCCGGGGCGGCCCCTGCCGAGCAGCTGCATTGAGAAAGCCAGCTGACCAGAAAGGACTCCCCAGCCCCACCTCTGATTTCTCACATTTAATTACCTGCTTTCCCCTCTCCTGCGGTCATGGAGAAAATGGAATTACACCCCTGCACCGTGTCGCCCTGGAGAAGCATTGAATGTTTCTAATAGAGCCACTGGTGACAGGCACAAAAGGCCTGCCCCTTGTCTCATGTCGGATATTAGCCCCTGCAGACAAGGGTGGGCATTCCCGCTCCGTGGGTCTTCAATAGCAGACAAAGGAGAGCAGGCTTCCTTCCTGTCACTCCTAACATGGCACAGAAAGAAAAACTTTATTTAGCCTCCCTGGTCTGGTCAAGCCTCCTCCAGGTCCTGGCGGGGCGGCGGGGAGAACTTTTGGAGGCCTGGCTGGTTTCGCTGTAAATACTGATTTCCTTTAACTTGGGAATTCACTCCCTGCAGCAAGGGCTGCCATATGTTACCTAATCCCTTTAGATGCATTTTCATCTTAAAGCTGACTCAGCTGCCCCCTTGCTTTTAAACCAATGCACGCGACCCTACAGAACTCAAGGATAAAACCGTCCTCCCAAAGGCTAATGGAAATAACCAAAGGGACACAGTGATCTCTCCACATTGAGACAAGAGATGACACTGAAACTGCACCATCAGATGTGTTCCATCTGGCACTGTATGATTTAGCTTGATCGATGAGGACTTATCTCTCAGTGTGAATTATGTGGCAAGTCTTACAGGCTCATCTCAGCCCTTGCCTGGTGTTAAGGTGATTTCAACAGCCAGCATCTTCACCTCGCACGATACTGTTTCAAAACCCCTCTTGCTTGAAAGATGAAGATTTGTCTTGAATTTCTAAAAATTAACAACTTAGGAAGATAGCTAAGATCTCCTATCTCCTTGTTCAGTTGCTAAGTCGTGTCCACTCACTGACCACCACGACCCTCCTGGGCTCTGGGCCATGGGAACTTTGGCTCATTTAAGCAGAGACCTGGCTGTACTTGCTCCATGGAGCTTCTCCTGTTGCTGGCCCGGGATGATCCATCAGCCCCTAGGACCCCAGGAATGCACTCTGTGCCCCTCTAAAGGCCCTTCCCCCACCTTGTGTGGACTCTTTGTGATGCTATGGACCGCAGCACGCCTGGCCTCCCTGTCCATCACCAACTCCCAGAGGTTATTCAAACTCATGTCCACTGAGTCGGTGATGCCATCCCACCATCTCATTCTCTGTCACCTCCTTCTCCTCCCACCTTCAATCTTTCCCAGCATCAGGGTCTACTGGTCTGCTATAATGATTGTTTGTTTGTTTTTTTTTCCCAAAGAATCAAACCATCATTGATGTAATGACATACAAACACACACTGAAATAAACTCTAAAAACAAAAATCAGGATCTGTATGTCTATGTCACCATCAAATATGGGGTATTAGCAGGGATACCTGCTGATATACATATTAGTGGTAGAGGTTTATGGATAAACGGGGTATCCCTGCAGTTTAATTTGACCCATTTTAGCATATCTGAGCTAACCCCTGACAGAGACAGAGGAAGTCTGTTTCTTGGGTTCAAGACCACTGCAGTCTGCTGCTGCTCCTGCTAAGTCACTTCAGTCGTGTCCGACTCTGTGCGACCCCATAGGCAGCAGCCCACCAGGCTCCACTGTCCCTGGGATTCTCCAGGCAAGAACACTGGAGTGGGTTGCCGTTTCCTTCTCCCACTGCAGTCTAATAGAACAGATAACCCACGAGCCAGCAAGTGCTGCACAAAAGGTGGGGAAAGGGCCTGTAGAAGGGCACAGAGTGCATTCCTGGGGTCCTAGGGGCTGAAGGATCACACTGGCCTAGAGACAGAAGCTTCATGGAGCAGGTACAGCCAGGTCTCTGCTTAAATGAGTCAGAGCTCCCATGGCCCAGAGCCCAGGAGGGTCGTGGTGTGGCAGAAGAGTGGACACAGGTGTGGGGTCAGTGAGTGGACACTGCCCCCTGACAGAGAGGCAGGTGGCTGGGGCCCTGGAGCCGAACGGTAAGCATGTACATCACTTAGCCTTCTGGCTGGTGAGGCATGGAGGTAACCAGGAGCGGGGCGTGAAGGAATGCAGTTTACGGAACAGAGCAGAGATATTCCTAGGGCTCGGGGTCTGGGACATCATTTGAACACAGTGTTCCAGATCGAGTGGAGTGGGTTGAGTTTGAGGAGCAGTGCAGTCGTCCAGATAAGGAAGCCTGAGAGACAGCAGGGGCCGTGGAGACTGTTGGGAAGAAGACGCAGGTCAGACACAAGGGCAGGCGGTGCCCTCGGGCTTGGACCCAGGCCACACGTAGGTGAAGAGGAGGGTGATCAGAGACGCTGAGGGCCTCAGAGTCTCAGGGCGAGGACTGGAATCAGGAGGGGCTGGCCTGGGGGGAAGGTAACCCCCTGAACTGTGTTTGGGATGTTTTGAGTCTATGATAGAGGTTTGTTACCAGAGTAAAGATTCCCAAGCAGGTGGTTAAAATTTTTAAATTAAAATTTGAAACCAAGTTTGAGTCATCACGCTAGAGGTTTATGGAAGGGTCGGTTATGCACTGCTAAGGACAGAGACTTTGGCAGAGGTTTCATTTAGATACCAAGGGTCATAAAGTACTAGGCAAAGAAGTGAAAATTGAGCTGCCAGAAGGAAAACTGTCAGCAGGGCCAAGCCTGGCACCTTGGGCAGGAGAGGACTGAAGGTGTTGAAATCAGAGAATTCCCCACTGAGCTTTCAAGAGAAACTCCAGCACTGCCCTTGGCACTGTCCAGAAGTAACGAGCGAGCAGAAGCTGTCAGTGAAGGCGACACAGGCTGAAGTTTCTTCTGAGATGCCACGTGACGATAGCGTGGAGACTGTTCATACACCTTCAGGAATATCAGGGTAGAGAAAAAGATAGTTGCTCACATTCTCTCCCTTCAGTTCAGTTCAGTCTCTCAGTCGTGTCCGACTCTTTGCGACCCCATGGACCGCAGCACGCCAGGCCTCCCTGTCCATCGCCGACTCCCGGGGTTTGCTCAAACTCATGTCCATTGGGTCGGTGATGCCATCCAACCACCTCATCTCTGTCGTCCCCTTCTCTTGCCTTCAATCTTTCCCACCATCAGGGTCTTTTCCAATGAGTCAGTTCTTCACATCAGGTGGCCAAAGTATTGGAGCTTCAGCTTCAGCATCAGTCCTTCCAATGAATTCAGGACTGCTGTCCTTTAGGATGGACTGGTTGGATCTCCTTGCAGTCCAAGGGACTCTCAAGAGTCTTCTCCAACACCACAGTTTGAAAGCATCAATTCTTTGGATCTCAGCTTTCTTTATAGTCCAACTGTCACATCCATACATGACTACTGGAAAAATCATAGCTTTGACTATGGATTCTTTCCCTGAAGGACTATCTATAAGATGCTTTATATCCTCCAAGTATTCTGCCTAGCGCCAGGAATGTTGGACACAAGACAAACCAGATCTCATTTTTTCTTGGAACTTGCATTGTCCAGAAAGCAGGTAAACGGAGACTGGGGGATGGAACCGAATACCTGGAGAGTCCCGTTAGATGGTGCGGTCAGGGGTCTCACCAGAGAGGAGTAGTGTTTGAGCTGAAAATCACATTAACATGAGGCTGCTCTGTGGGGAAAGGCAGGTGCACAGCATTTACAACTGAAGAAAGCTCACAGGGTCACGAGCTGAATGGGACAGTGACCAGTGACATGAGAGTCATGAGCGGGGGTCTCTGCTGAGACCTGGGTCTCGAGACAGGTCAGAAAGGGCTTGAGAGACACGGACGCAAGACCTTAGCCCAAGAGCAGTGGAAACAACCAGAATGCCTTTGGAGGGGAAAGATGGGCTGACATTCAGGCTGGCTCTCACAAGTGTAACCCCCCCTCCCAGCATCCTCTTCCTGGGAGCCTGGTTTCTCCATGGAGCCAGGACATAGTGAGCCATGGATAATCTCCTACTTCGCTGGGAGACCTTGGTGAGCATGGGTCTCTGCAGGAGAGGAGCCTGCAGGGGCCACGCAAAGGGCAGAAAGGAAACTGGAGAAGGACAAGGCTGGGAAGACAGTTTGTGGGTTTAAAATAAAAGTCACTTCACATTTCCTGCTGAATGGGTTTATTTTGGTTTTTCTTTCCCAGCATTTTATCTCTGGAATCTTAAATTCCAAGAGATGCTTTTCTTGCTGGAAACCTCACTGAGTCACTATAAGGTAAGAGGGCTGGAGGCTGGCCCAGCAGCAGGTACCCAGCAGCTAATTAGGTGATTAAGTCATTAAAGGGAGATGGGCATGTGAAAGCTTGGGCCAGCCACTCCCATTTCTAGAGGGATGGAGCCCAACCTCCAGCTTTCGTCTCAGTTTAAACTGAAAAGGTGACTAATCCGTTTAACTCAGCCCAGGCTTTTTTTTCTTCTTTTGAACAGTAAAAGAGAAACTAAATCCAGGAAACTTCTCCGGAAAAGCCTTTGAACAAGATAGAGTAACAAACGCCTCTGCTTGAGGGCCCCTTGCGAAGAGCAGGCTTTCAGTAAACAAAGGCCAAAGGGCGTGAATGAGTGGTCCAGGCGACTTGGATGAGGGGCCTAGCTTCTCAGCCAGTAGCCTGATTAGTAACCCGACGCCTTTCGATGGGGGTCTTCTGGGCGCACCTTTTGTCTTTGCTAAATGGGGACATGGCGGTTTGCAGTGCTTCCTCCCAGCTGACTCCTCCCTGATTCCACAGAGATGGTGCAAAGCCCTTGCACAAAAAGAAACTTCCTGCTTTATCTCCCTCCTGACACAGCAAACCCAGTTTTCTGACTCTCAGTCTTTAGAAGGGAGCCTCTTTGCAGAAAGACAAGGAGGGGAAGGAGGACATGTTGGGTGGTTTTTCTTTTTTTGGACAGAGGTAAGTTATATTATGAGAATGAAAACACTAAATATGTCAATAAATCATGCTGCTTTTGATTGTTGCCACGTCTTAACAAGGTGGCAAGGAAGAGCATTCATTTAAATATTTATGGATGTACTGATATCCTTGAGAGTGAGGTAACTGACGCAGGACATGAGAGATTGCTCAAGAGACATCTTACCCTGCCCAGGCAGCGACCCTCAGGGCTTTGGACCCTTCAGCCAGCTCCCCCGGTCCCCTCCTCCTGGCAGACGCCCACAGGCTGCTGGTACATCTGCTCTGTAAGCAAGGGCCAAGACAAAAAGGCGTGGAGGCGTCTCTAAAGCCCCTCACATGCTCAGACCGACACATCCTCAGATGCACTTTGTTAGCACCTTCGCAATTGCTGGAGGGTGAGATCACAGGCCAAACGGGATGCTGCCTGTGTGCACGCTCAGTCGCTTCATTCATGCCCAGCTTTTGCCGCCCTACTGACTGTAGCCCACCAGGCTCCTCTGTGCATGGGATTCTCCAGGCAAGAGTACTGGAGTGGGCTGCCATGCCCTCCTCCAGGGGATCTCCCTGACCCAGGGATCAAACCCACATCTCCTAACTTCCCCTGCAAATGCAGGTGAGTTCTTTATCACTAGCACCACTTGGGAAGCCCCTGGAATATGACGTTAGGAGCGAACAATGGGGTGGAGGAGTCAGCTGGGGTGGGGAGCGCAAACCACTCCCCCAGATCATGAATATAAATTCAGAAACAAAAGTATTTGTTTGGGAGGGGGCAGCAGAAATTGTTAACATTATGAACAAGCTTACACATGTAACAAGGTTACGCAAGCATCTGTCTTTAGATGACTACAGACACTTCAACATCCAAACTCCAGTTGGCATTAGCATTGTTCATTGTTAGCTCTTCAAGGTAATTCTGACTCACTTCCGGCCACTGGGGTTATTCATTATAGCACAATTTTTAGCTGGTTTTCATAACTGCACTTGCTGTCCTGACTACTCTACCATAAGATCTGGGGGTGTGTTGAAGAATTCCAGATTTCTGTCTGTGTTTCATAGTTGCCTGTTTTCCCCTTAATTGAATTACTTGCTTATGGAGACAGTTTCTCCTGAGAGTCAGCTGAGAGCTTTTGACAGAGAGATATTGGGTTTCTGACTGGTCACCTTCCACAACCCGTTAATTAGATGCAGTGCTTTATAGCTGTGGACATGCTGTTATTTCACCTAAGAACCTGGCAGATTTTCGTGTCTTCTGCTGCCTGACCTATGGTATGACAGTTTTCTTTGCAATAGTAACTACTTCATATAGTGCTTAATTATACTGTGACTTTTTTGAAGTCACTTGATGAAATGGAATCAAAATTAAGCTAAACTTTATCTAGGTATTCTACCTGGTACAGAGGCCAAACCGGAGGAGACAGTAGAGGACGATTAAATTCATGTTTGGCCAGCCAGGGACCCAAGCTACATCTAGTCTCTAGCTCACTGTCTGAGACCTGGCAAGACTATTTCAGCTCAGTTGCTCAGTCATGTCTGATTCTGTGCAACCCCTTGGACTGCAGCACACCAGGCATCCCTGTCCATTACCAACTCCTGGATCTTGCACAAACTCATGACCATCGAGTTGGTGATGCCATCCAATAATCTCAGCCTCTGTCATCCCCTTCTCTTGCCTTCAATCTTTCCCAGCATCAGGGTCTTTTCAATGGATCAGTTCTTCGCATCAGGTGGTCAAAGTATTGGAGCTTCAGCTTCAGTACCTGTCCTTCCAATGAATATTCAGGACTGATTTTCTTCAGGATTGACTGGTTTGGTCTCCTTGCAGTCCAAGGAACTCTCAAGAGCCTTCTCCAACACCACAGTTCCAAAGCATCAAGTCTTCGGTGCTCAGCTTTCATGATGGTCCAATTCTCACATCCGTACGTGACTACAGGAAAAACCATAGCCTTGACTAGATGGACCTTTGTCGGCAAAGTAATGTCTCTTCTTTTTAATATGCTGTCTAGGTTGGTCATAACATTTCTTCCAAGGAGCAAGCGTCTTTTAATTTCATGGCTACAATCACTATCTACAGTGATTTTGGAGCCCAAGAAAATAAAGTCTGTCATTGTTTCCATTGTTTCCCCACAAAGTGATGGGACTGGATGTCATGATCTTCGTTTGTTTGAACGTTGAGTTTTAAGCCAGATTTTTCACTCTCCTCTTTCACTTTCATCAAGAGGCTCTTTAGTTCCTCTTCACTTTCTGCCATAAGGGTGGTGTCATCTGCACGTCTGAGGTGATTGATATTTCTCCCAGCAATCATGATTCTGGCTTGTGCTTCATCCAGTCCGGCATTTTGCCTGACGTCCTCTGCGTATAAGTTAAATAAGCAGGGTGACAGCATACAGACTTGATATATTCCTTTCCTGATTTGGAACCAGTGTGCTGTGCCATGTCTGGCTCTAACTGTTGCTTCTTGACCTCAAAACAGATTTCTCAGGTGGTCTGGTATTTCCATCTCTAAGAAATTATTTTATTCACTTAATTGTAATTTTGGCTGTATGCTTTGGGCATGGATTCCAAAACATCTTGAATTTTAAAATACTATGTTGTGAAGAAGACATGAAATTATTGCCAAGTCAGCTGCATTAAGTGTGGTCACTTAGATTGCTGAATTATGAGTTGATTGTCTGTTCTGGAACATGTCAAAAGCCCTGCATGACCTCCTCTACCATCAAGGCGTGTGGCAATGACAAACGTCTTTGGACACCTTCTGCCAAACACAGGACATCCTTTTGGAGCCGTTCTTTTTGTCCTCAGGTAAACCACACTTCTACTGTATTGGTGACAAGTAACACATTGTTCCTTCGTGTGCTGCTGGGCAACATTTATGGGGTTGGTTTTAATTGAATACTTTGTGCTATAGACTTTGCCTGGGAGATGGTATCCAGAATGGGAGATGGTACCCAGTGTGGGAGCTAGGACGTGGGGTGGGAGATAGTACCCGAGGTGGGAGGTGGGAGGTGGTACCCGGGGTGAGGGATGTTACCTGGGGTGGGAGCTTGTGTCCAGCGTGCGAGATGGTACCTGGGGGTTGTCGATACACAGAGAGTTTTATGGCTCCAAAGCGTATGCATATTTTCACCAAATTAAATACATGTTCAGCACATGTGGCCCGCGTGAGTCGGGTGCTGTCGTCATTGGCGGAGGACGAATTCCATGACCTCAGCTCTGCCACCTCCAGAAAAGGCTCTGCCAGTCCAGGTGGCTTTGGCCAGGTGAGTTCAGCCATCCCTGGCATACCTTCCACCGGCAGGTGAGTGAAGATTTGCTTAGTGCTTACAAGCAGTGCTTATCCCTGATGTGCTGTGTCCGACTCTTTGCAACCCCATGGACTGTAGTTCACTAAGCTCCTCTGTCCATGGAATTCTCCAGGCCAGAATACTGGAGCGAGTAGCCTTTCCCTTCTCCAGGGGACCTTCCCAACCCAGGGATCAAACTGAGGTCTGCCACATTACAGGCAGATTCTTTACCATCTGAACCAGGGAAGCCCAATTTCTTTGTTTTGTTTCATTAATAAATAAAGACAATGTTTCGGTTTGTAAATTTGCTTTATGCATTTATTTCCCCTCAGAATTTTTAAGTCATATCTATCTATCTATGTGTCTGATCTATTAGAGTTCTTCCAAACTATGAGTATTTAAATGTACTATTAACTGTATTTTAGAAATTGTAGATTTTGTTAAAATCATAAGGAGGACATTTACGATTTCCGTGTGTCTTCATTGGGGACTTTCCAGCTGGCATCGGTGGTAAAGAATCTGTCTATCAATGTAGGAGATGCAAGAGATGGCAGTTCAATCCCTGGTCAGGAAGATTCCTTGGAGTAGGAAATGGCAACCCAGTCCAAAGATCTTGCCCAGGAAATGCCACAGACAGAGAAGCCTGGCAGGCTACAGCCTATGGGGTCGCAGAGAGTGAGACACAGCTGAGCACAGCACATCCCCGTGTCTCCCTTATATACGCTGTTGGTATGAGGAAACGGCTTCCCTCTGGTGGTTCAGTCCTGCAGTAGTACATCACGCTGCAGCCCAAGTCGCCTTCCAGCTGAGCTGACGTTCCTGGGCAGTGTTCCCGGAGGGGGTCCCGGGGCCCAGTGCCAGAACTCAAGGCTGACCTGTTGCTCCAACAGAATTCCGAGTTAGAAGGTTTTCATAAGCCTTTAGAAAACTGAATCTCTCATTCTTTTTTTTTTCGTTCTCCTAAACGTGAACAATGGTGGCTCAGAGGTTAAAGCATCTGCCTCCAATGCAGAAGACCCAGGTTCGATCCCTGGGTTGGGAAGGTCCCCTGGAGAAGGAAATGGTAACCCACTCCAGTATTCTTGCCTGGAAAATCCCATGGATGGAGAAGCCTGGTAGGCTACAGTCCATGGGGTCGCAGAGAGTCGGACACGACTGAGAGACTTCACTTTCACTTAAATGTGAACAATGATGCTGAAATATTGTTTTATCTTTTAAAGTAGATATAAGATTCCTCAGATAATAAAATTGAACTTAAAAAATTTCCCTTTAAAATGTTCACAATGTTTAGAATTATTCTACATAGAGCAAGGGTTAGCAAATGTAAGCCTGAGTTTGATCTGCAACCTGTTTTGTAAATAAAGCCTTATTGACAGGGTCAGGTCCATTCACTTGTGTATTTTCTGAGGCTACTTGGTTCTGTAATGATGGCGTAGTGGAGTAGTTATGACCGCTCACAGGCTCCAACGAAACGAAACAAAACAAAACAAGAATTGTATTCTAGCCCTTTACATACAGACACACACACACACACACACACACACACACACACACACAAGCTTACTGACTCCTGTTTTAGGCTGAATTAAAGCTAACCTACTTACTCACAAATTGCACAGCTTAGCTCTGGAGTTGTTAGCCTCTTTTCCATCTTCTAATAACAAAGTGATATTTTTTCACTGTGGATATTTACATAAGTAAAATACAGACTATAGACTCTTTGTTATCTGATTCCTCTTAATCTTTTATTCTGAGGTTCACTCGTGATGTCACACACAGTTATTCTGATTCATTTTTTCAAGACTTTTTTTTTTTTTTTTGTTGTGGACCATTTTTAAGGTTTTTATTGAATTTGTTTACAATATTTCTTCTGTTTTATGTTTTGGGTTTTTGGCCAAAAGGCATGTGGGATCTTAGTTCCCTGACCAGGGGTCAAACCTGTACCCTCTACATTGGAAGGCAAAGTCTTAAACACTGGACCACCAGGGAAGCTCATTTTCATTAACATATGGAATTGTATGAATGAATGCATTACCATCTATTTACTTATTCTACTGTTCATGAACATGGGTTCCTTGCAGTTTGGGACATTACAGATGCTGCTGCTGTAAATACTTCTGTTGATGTCTTGAAGTGTGTGGTTATACATGCACATATTTCTGTCCAGTAATATACTAGTTAGCTGTTGCCAGATAACAACGTACCCCAAACTCTGCAACTCAAAACAGCAGGCTCCTCTATGTAGATTTTCTCACAGTTTCAGTGGGTCAGGCATCTGGGGTAGGCTTAGCTGGATGACTCCTGCTCAAAGTCCCTCACAAAATTGCCATAGAGCTCTTGAGCCGTCAGGGGAGGCTGTAGCCCTCTACCACGGCCTCTCTCGGGGGAGGAGCCCCTCGAAGGTGAATCACACAGCTGTTCACAAGCTCAGGGCCACTCTGTCCCTTGGTTGGCTCCTGACCACATAAGCCACGGTATAAGCTGCTGAGTTACCGTGATGACAGAAGCTGACTTTCTCATCTTCCCAGAATGAGACAGACAGATGGAGGGCACAAAAGAGAGACAGACAGAGGTGAAAAGTGAGAAAGATCGAGATAGATACAGAAACAGATAAGATGGAAACCCTAGTCTTTTCAACCTTGGAAACCATTAAAGGAAAACCTTTAACAGCATTTTTAACCCATCACTTCTGTGCTGTCCACTTATTAGAAATGAGAAATTAAGTCCAGTTTGCACTCAAAAGGGTAGAAATCAACATACACCTCTTAGAAAGAGGTGTGTCAAAAAAATCTGTGACCGTGTTTTCAGACAGCCACAGGTGCATCACTTGGAGTGAAATGCCTGGTTCCCAGTGCCTTCTTAGGTTTGTTTCCCGTGGCAGGGGCTCCACAAGGGTTTTCCAAGAAGGCTGCTGTAACCCACACGTCCAGTGGCTCCATGGGAGCTCAAAACCCTCATCCAGGGTCCTTATCTTCTGAAGCCAGTCTTTCAACTTCAGCCTTTCTGCAAACCAATGATGTTTTTTAAAAAATTAGCAGTGGGAAAGGAAAGACAGCTAATACATATGGTATCATGTATTCTTGCCTGGAAACTTTCATGGGCAGAGGAGTCCAGCAGGCTACAGTCCCATGGGGCCACAAGAGTCAGACACAAGTGAGTGAGCAGACGTGCCACCTGTTAATCGGTATCAAACAGTGAGCATCACCTACTCACAGTGCAGGTACTAGCTACAGCCCACCTTCGTGGAAACACACAGCACAAGCATCTTCACGCCCAGAGGATCAGTTACAACAGCTGCACGAGCGCCTCTTTATACCCATTTCCTAACGGCAAATCATTTCTTCAAGGCTATCCAAGGTTTCAAAGGGAAAGTCCTTCCCTTCAGTTAAATTCAGACAAACTCAACTGTCAGAAACTTTGGTGCAATAATCTTTATAGTATGACTACTTCATCAGGCTCGATACTGAAATATTACTACAATAAGTAGCTTACATATGAACAAGTTCTATCCCAAGAGGGCATCCGTAAGTCCTGTTTATTAAGTCTAACAACATTAGCCTAGGTATTCAGCTAACACAGTCATCTCTCTAACACTGTACTGTCATAGGGTACTAATACTTTTCACACAAATAATACATTAAAAAGCAAATATAAAATATAAAAGTAAAGAAAATATTTTTAATCTTGTAGACAACACTTTGAAAATTATAGTAGAGTACAACAGCTGGCACACAGGGGCTGGCATCCATGAACAGGCAAGAAGAGTTATGGAGTGGAGGAGGAGGGAAGAGGGGAGAGGGTAGAGCTGAAGAACCGTCAGCAACAGGTGACCGAGGACCAGCTGCAATGTCACTCACGCCTGCCGCTGATGGGACGCAGGCTCACATTTTTGAAAGTTCACCACTTGAAGTTTTACGTGTAGGGGGCTTCCTGTGTTCACACTTGTTTTGTGTTGCTATTGGATGCTATTAGTCATATTGCAGTACCCAATAAATGCTATGCTTTAAATTCTGACAAAGAGACTTGGGTCCGTGAGTGTAAAGGCATGTTTGTTCATATAGTGACTGTACGTTATTCATATGTGTGTGTATATGGTTTGCGCACTTAATTCAATATTCACATTTTTTTTTTTTTTGCCATTCCTTCTGCACGAGGAACTTTAACAATATTTGGTGTCTCTCGGGCTCTTTGCAGTGTTAAAGGAAATGGGCAGGTTCCGTGATGACGGCGGGTAGGTGCAGATAGGTCAATTTTGTTCGACTTGAAACAGCAGTTTCCAGTTCTCACAAAGCTTCAGCCATGTCACGGAAGCAGCCCCTCGCTGGGGTGCCGAGCTCACCCTGACTTGAGTCTGACTGCCTGCTGCCCCCATGGCCTTCCCGGGCTCCCGCCTGGGCACAAATTCCCCTGTCTGTCCTGTTCTGACACCAGCGACTCCCCCACAATTTATGGACCTCTTTCCTTCATGTTTTGCAGAGAATCCCAGCAGTTTTAATGGTGGATCATTTTTCACGTAAGCAGAGAGTTATTATTTTTTTTTTGGATGAGCTTCTATTTTACGAGTCTGTCTGGAAAGGTTTGTGAGGGTGCGCGTTTGTGCTGCTGGAAAACGTGCCATAAATTTTCACGAGCGGAGACTCTCCGTTTCCAAGCTGAAGTCTCCTATCGTGAGCCCGTTGCTGTCAGCCTCCTTTCCCCAGTCCCGCTGCAGCTTCAGTGAAATCCACCCCCCACCACCCTCCAGGAGCCTCAGGAAGGTGTGCTTTTCTGTTTTATTTTGGAAGGAACCTACTTCTGTGTGACCCTCCAATGGATAATGCCTGCAGGGAGAGCAGGAACTGGGACAGGACCCACAGGAAGCAAACCTACGACAGCAAATGCTCTTTGGGAGAATTCCCACGAGTGCAATGGCCACGGGCAGCTGCGAGGGGTGATGAGCGCTGAGAAAGAGGGACAGACTCGACAGCCAGGGCCTCCCAAGTCCCCCCATCATTGTCTGTCCCTGGATCCTGGCACCCAGGAGCTAGGGTCTCCCAAGTCCCCCCCATCATTGTCTGTCCCTGGATCCTGGCACCCAGGTTGGGACAGTCCTGGACCACTCAGGGGTCTGAGAGCTGCTACTTCTGTTCCGTTGTTCAAAGCGTGGCCCAGCTTGGAGATGTGTTAACCTGGCCCCCAGATCATCACACCCAGCCCTGACGAGGATTGGTCCACACAACACTTTCCCCCGAGGAGTTTGTGTGCACGCTAAGTGACTTCAGTCACGTCCTATTCTTTGAGACCCCATGGACGACAGCTGACCAGGCTTCTCTGAGAACCAAAGAATTGAGGCTTTTGAACTGTGGTGTTGAGGGCTCTTGAGAGTCCCTTGGACTGCAAGGAGATCAATCCAGTTGATCCTAAAAGAATCAGTCCTGAATATTGGAAGGACTGATGCTGAAGCTCAAATACTTTGGCCACCTGATGAGAAGAACTGACTCATTTGAAAAGACCCTGATGCTGGGAAAGACTGAAGGCAGGAGAAGAAGGGGATGACAGAGGGTGAGATGGTTGGATGGTATCACCGACTCGATGGACATGAGTTTGAGAACACTCAGGAGTTGGTGATGGACAGGAAGGCCTGGTGTACTGCAGTCCATGAGCCTCAAAGAATCAGACATGACTGAGCGACTGAACTGAACCAAGGCATCTCTGTCCATGGGATTTCTCAGGCAAGAATACTGGAATGAGTTGCCATTTCCTTCTCCCGGGGACCTTCCTGCCCAGCGATGGAACCTGTGTCTCTCGCGCCTCCTGCACTGGCCAGGGGGTTCTTTACCACTAGTGCCGCCTGGGAAGCCCCCCTAAGGGGTTTAGTGGGTTTGAAAACTAGGAAGAGATTAAGAATGAGAAGATGTCAGTGAATAAATCAAGAGAAAAAGATTTGTGAGAAACTAGAGACCAGCTAGAAGCCCAGAGAAAAGATAAAGCATGTCCACCTGAAGGCTCTGTGTTGGGAGGTTTTGTCCAGGCCCCTGGCACACCAGGAAGCTGCCCTAGCCCTCCCCGTCTCGGGTCCAGGGTGGATGTGAGGAAGCTTTCTGTGAGTGGGAGTTAGCAACACCATTTTACAGGAGGCCTGGGGAGCAGATATTTCTGCAAATCTCAAATACCTCAGCCTGTTTTGAAAAAGCTGTTACCTTCTCACCTGATGGTACAGTCCCAACTGACCTCCACACCCAAGACCATGGGGTTGACTTTGGGGATCCAGGTGCCAGAAGCTGGTCTAGGAGACCAGGCGCAAGTCCGCACCCACCCGGGGCATTCTTGGGAAGACCACAGCAGTTCCCCCTCTGGCGGCACCCCTCAGTGATGAGTCCCCCAAATCTTCGACTCATCCTCCCCTGGGTGGTATAAGGACCGAGGCTCGTGACTGAGACCACGGCGCAGATGACTCCTGTTTTCCGCTTTGGGCATCTGCATGGATCTTGTGGTTCTTACCCACCCAGCAACACACACCCTCCTTTCCTCAAACCAGAGGATGGGGGCAAAACGAGGCTCTTGCTCTCTTTCTCAGCAGGCTGACCCAGAGAGCTTCAGTCCTGCACACGACGCCCAGCGTGCGTGCACGTGTGTGCACACGCACGCACAGAAGACATACTGTGTTTGTTATTACTTATCTATTCACTCTGGGCTGGACTGAGTCTTTACTGCGGCTCGTGGGCTTTTTCTAGTGTGGAACGTGGGTTCCACTCCCTAGTTGAGGCACTCAGGCTTCTCTCGTTGTGGAGTCTGGGGCCTAGGCATGTGGGCTTTAGTAGTGGCAGCATGAAGCCTCAGTCACTGCAGCTTGTGGACTCGAGATTCAATTGTTGTGGAGCACAAGCTCAGTGGCTGCGCAGCACGTTGGATCTTCCGGGACCAGGGACCAAACCTCAGCCCCTGCATCGGCAGGAAGATTTTTTCCTACTGCACCATGAGGCAAGTTTCCCTTTTTTTTCTAGTGTAAAAAGGAATTCATTGTTAAAGCTATTTTGACAAAGAAAACCATATACCTTCTTGTAAGTAAAAATAAGTTTATATATTAAAATCTTGCTTGGGTCCTTCAAAATTCTTTTGCTCTGCTAAATGGGCAATACATGCGATACCCGACTTTGTAAGACATTTTGAGAGGTGATCCCAGAGTCATCAAGGAAGCAGAACTTCTGTTCTAACAGAGCAGCGACATCTCACACAGGTGCGAAATGTCCCCCATCGAATGTCAGAGCAAACACAGCTTACAGAAACACAGCCCGGCTAAGAAAGGACCAGAAAAGACGTGCGTCTCCTCTCGCCAGATCCCTCCTTGAACACGTCTGTGACTTTAAAAGCCCTTTAAGCAGGTGCTGACTGAGTAGAGAACCACCAAAAGCAATCCCACCGTACCTGTTTGAGATGGAAAAATCTGTAATTTTCCATTTACCGCAAATAACATATTAGAGGTTAATCCCTCCGCAGAGAATTTTAATTCACCTCTTGGAAGGATGCTGAAAAGCAGAGACGTTTCACATTGGGTTTATTTATGTATCTATTTATTTTTGAGACATTCTCATTGTTCTAAGGCCCTTCAGCCTAGGATGTATGTGTGAAGTTCATGCTCAGTGTGAAGAGGGTTTTATCCCGGTAACGACGGTCACCAGGGGTGAAGGGAGTCGTGAAGCGGCTTTTGCAAAGTCACTTTTCCTGGACTCAGTGACTGCACAGCCCTAAGCTGTTTTGTTTTTCAAAGGCTCAGAGCCCTTGAATTCCAACTAAAATTTATATGGTTTGCTAATTGCCTGCACGTCAGGAAGGGTGAGCATGCAATTTCCTTTCACTGTAATTTGAAATCCCACAATTAATGGTTTCTCGCCGTCCACTGGGGAACAGAGGGCTTGGCCAGCTCCAGGCACAGGGGGTTAGCCCTGCGGAGGCATTTAATGCTGGCACAATACTCCTTTTTGTACTCAAAACAATTCTTTGCTGGCTCTGGCATTTTGATTTAATGAAAGACTAATAATTCCAGAAATTCAAATTTAAGCACTGTTCTTTCACTTTTAACCACCAGGAGTAACAATAATCACTAGCTCTCCTTTAAAAAAAAATGTAGAATTCAACTAAATTAAGTTCACAGACTTTTTCTTGGACTTATTTTAATTTGGCTTTAATGTTCTGAGCCTAAATCTTGAAACATTTATATCTCTGGTTTTGGTTAAACTAATGAAGTATTACTATATTAATAATTGCTACCCACTTTATTAAGAACTATAGACATCAAATCCTTTATATTCAGGACAAGAAAGCCCTTGGGCTCTGAATTCTTTTGGCATATAAGTCCTTAAGATATAATCGAGTATAACATAAGGTCTGATTTAAAACATGAATTAAAATGAAGGGCACTACTTCTATTTGCAAATCGTTAAAGGGCTCACTTAGAAGATAATTCTTGCGATGACATTGAAACAGGGGCTCGTAGGAATAAAAGGGCTTACACTTGAGGCGAGCTTCAGAATTCTTTGTGCAGATGGCAGGGCCTTCAATATCGCTGAGCTGTTTAATATAAACCTGCAATACCCAAGGTAGCAAATATAGAAGCAGAAGGAAATGGCACACTCAATTAAAGCGATTCACGGGCCGCCTTGAGAAAGAATAATTCGGGGGAAAACTCCCTAATTTTGGATGCTTTGGGGTCCTAGATGAGCAGCCGCCTTCTCATCCAAGGATAGCCAAACTGAGATCCCTTCTGTAACTGGAACTGACCGAGACTGGGGGAAACGCACCGCTTTCTGGATGGGAGCCTGCCTCACCTCCGAGGTCCGCCAGGGCACCATGATACAAGAGGGCTTTCTGGACGGGACTGATCGCTCTCTACCACGTTTTCTAGATATAAAGGCAATTGAAATGTGGTCACTGTCCTTGAAGACTCTGCAAGAAGGGAAGTCAGACTCCGGTCATGTCCGGCTCTGTGAGACCCCGTGGACTGTAGCCCGCCAGGCTCCTCTGTCCCTGGGATTCTCCAGGCAAGAATACTGGAGTGGGTTGCCATTTCCCTCTACAATGCACGCATGCATGCTGTTGCTTCAGTCATGTCCGACTCCGTGCGACCCCATAGACGGCAGCCCATCAGGCTCCCCTGTCCCTGGGATTCTCCAGGCAAGAATACTGGAGTGGGTCACTATTTCCTTCTCTGCTCTTACCAGATCAGGCTCTTAATGTAATAACTCCTGATGGCAGGATCGCTGAGCCGCGGCTCCACTTTGGGCTCGTCCCCCTGCCTCTGAGACACAGTTTCAAGAACGTGCACCCCTGGATCCTCACCTCTGCCTCACCACCATACCCCAGGCAGATGCAGGAGAAGGGACTGCCCCCTCCCCACAAATTATAGGGTTTAAGGATCCAAACGTTTATAAAATTTGAGCAGAAAATGCATTTCGACGTTTTTCCTGGTGCAAGGCTATGCAGATCTATACAGGTACACAGGGTCCATGAGTTTAGGTCAGAACCTAAGGGCGCACCTGGAAAATTTTAAGAATATACTGTATGAATTTCCTATAGGTGTCTCTATTTACCTTTCTTGGTTCTATGTCATTTATCCCCAAATTCTCCTCGTTTGTGTTCTAGACATGGAAGGAAGCCTTTAGAAAACCGACTATCTTAGAAAACGAGTTTTCCCACCTATCCAGTCCCTTCCCTTTCTCTCATTCCCTATCTTTCTTTCTTCCTTCATTTCTTTCTTCCTTCCCTCTCTTTCTCCCTCTCTCTCTCACACACACACTTGTCGTGGAACAAGGCAGAATGTATCCAATAGATGTGTATAAGTCAGTGCCTGACTAGCTGGTTGTCTGTGAGGCAACCACAGAGACTCAGACAAACACAATTAAACCTCGCTCAATGATACTCCATCATCATATCTGTTTAACACACAGAGTTTCACGTTCTGTTTCTAGAAATTGTAAAGCAGAACGATGTTATCGCTAAGACTTGTAAGAGCGTCGCCTGAAACTCGTGCTCGCTCTGAGCGCAGTTTGTGACGCCAGGCATGTTTCCCTGGGTTGCTGAGGCTGCCTGCAGGGCAGGGTGCAGAGGATGGAAGGAGAGGGAGCCAGGGGGCAGCAGGAGGGCAGGCGAAGCTGGGAAGGCTTCACTGCTCAGAGCAAGAGGGCCCACGGGCAATCATCGGAGCTTCCCAAGGGGCTCAAGTGGTAAAAGGCCTGCCAGCCAGTGCAGGAGACATAAGAGATGCAGTTTCAATCTCTGGGTCGGAAGACGCCCTGGAGGAAGGAATGGCAACCCACGCCACTATTCCTGCCTAGGAAATACCGGGGACAGAGGAGCCTGGTGGGCTGCAGTTCATGGGGTAACAAAGAGCCAGACACAACTGAGAGACTGAGCATGCATGCATGTACATTAGAAATCTAAATATCCCCCAAAGACACACACACACACCAGACGATGGATGAATCAAGCCTGAATTAGCATGCCTTGGAAATGAGCCCTGGTGGCGCTGGCTGTGGTCAGAGTGCAGAGCAAATGGTTGACACCAAGTGTGTGTTCACAGAGACAGATTCTCATTCTGTTATCACATCAGCCATGAGCTGATAGTCCTGGAGAAAGGCCATCCTGGAAGAGTGACTGCACGTGGGCGCGAGGGGCTAAAACAGCTGCCGTCGGAGGGCGGACAAGCCACGAGCCAGGCGGCTGGAAACTCCACCCCCAGAAGACGCCGCAGGGCCCTGGGAAAGGAGGCTGCAGGCGGGTGTGATCATCAGAGATGCCCTCGGCCACTGCCAGTCCTCCAGAGCTGGGCATCCAGGGACCTGATTGGCCCAGACGATCCTGGAGGAGAGGGAACTGCACACGGGCCCCGAGGGTCAGACAGCAGCTTCCTGCACTTTCTTAGGGTCTTTCAGACTCAGTGTTCAGGAGCAAGCACCGGAGACCAGCATGGCTGAGGAGGGCACCTGGGAACAAAGGAAAGCAAAGGACACCACAGACACTCCTCCTCCTGGCTGGCACAGGTCACACGCCAGGTGAGAAAGGCGATTGACTGACCCGGCTCTGAGCTTCCTCCTGCCCTGGCCCTGGCCTGCCCTGGACCCCTCCGGGCAGGAATGGGATCCTGGATTTAAGGCAAATGCCCTCACGCCCCGGGAAGCCCACTCGTCATCAGAAGGTCTGGGCCACTGCATCGCCACCTGCTCTCAGCACCGCCCATCTTCCCCTCCTCCTCCTCTGTCCTCTCCCCCTTTCCTCTGAAGCCAACAGCCCAGGAGAGGCGGGAGGGTGCTCTCCTCCGGAGGACGACCCGCTCCCCACGCGGTGAAGCTTTGGGGCCTGGGAACCGGTGAGGGCGCCCTTACTGGGCCCACAGTGACATCCAGAGATCACAGATGCCTAGGGCAGGGGGTCTCCAGTGAGTGAGCATGGAAAGACGGGCTCCTCTGTGGCAGTTCAGCAGCAGCAGCCCTGCGAATAGGAGCAAATATCCTTCAAAAATAGCACAGCGACAGGGCAGTTAGAAAGACACATGCTTGTGAGTGGTGGCTTCTAGAACCTTCTCAAGCAGGCGGGTCCCAGGCCTTGGTGGGCAAGGCTGAGAGCTTGCCGGGTGGCTGGGCCAGCATCAGGATGCCAGCAGTCGAAGGTGGAGGGGAGGACCAAGCCAGCCTTGGCAAGGCTCGTGATCAGGGCAAAGCAAACTCAAAAATGGTTCGCTGCTGTTCACAGCAGCCAGCTTAGGCCCCTTCTGTAAACCTACACCCCTCTTTTTTCTGCATTTTGCCACGTGCCTCAAAACATTTTCACTTCTGCTGGAGTGATTATTATAAAGTGTGAGTCGCTAAGTCGTGTCCAACTCTTTGCGACCCTATAGACTATAGCCCACCAGGCTCCTCTGTCCATGGGATTCTCCAGGCAAGAACACTGGAGTGGGTTGCCATTCCCTTCTCCAGGGGATCTTCCCAACCCAGGTATCGAACCCAGGTCCCCTCATTGCAGGCAGATTCTTTAGCATGTGACCCACCAGGGAGTGATTTTAAGGCTGACTTTTATTTATTTTTTAAATCCTTTCTCACGTCCCTTTTGAAGTGCCCTTTCAAAAGTGAAAAACCACTGTTTCTTCAATCTGTAATCAATTCAGAGTGTCAAAATCTGTATAAGTGTTGTCTGGGGGCTCGTAAGGAGCCTGGCATCAGCCCCAGGGCAGTTCAGTTCAGTTCAGTCGCTCAGTAGTGTCCGACTCTTTGCAACCCCATGGACTGCAGCACGCCAGGCCTCCCTGTCCATCACCAGCTCCCAGAGCTTACTCAAACTCATGTCCATTGAGTTGGTCCCAGGGCAGCGCCTCCCCGCAAACTGGCACCCTGAGGAGCAGAGGGGCCTCTGCAGGTGGCCCCCCAGCTCAGAGATGCTGTTTACAAATCATTAATGAGGTGAGAGCGGCTCTTTTCACAAAGCGGACCTCTTTGAACTGCATCCCTAAATGGAAACACAAGAGCGAGGGAAGCCCACAACAGCCGCATTATGGGGGCCCCACAAACACGGGCCGTGCTGGGTTTATATGAACCTCATCCCTTAGGAGAGGGGGAGCAGGCAGGCTCAGGGGGCCGGGGAAGCAGCGGCTGGGGTTGCCCCCGAAAAGTCCCCATGCTAGACTGGCTGGACCGGCCCTGTCTTCCTGCACAATGAAAGGCCCTTTCAGAGCCCAGCCTTGGGAGCAGCGCAAGAACTGGAAGTCACTGCGTTCTCTGAATGAAATCAATGTCTCTTTTTAAGTCCCTATAAGGTTTGTGTAAATTCCCTGGGTGCAGCATCATTAGGATTCCACAGCCAAGGCGCATACATTAGGCAACACTGGGTCCCTTTTGTGTTCTCCACGTCCACTCTCTCCTGCCGCTGGTGGAGTCTGAAAGCTTAAACAAAGTGGGGCTCCTGCTGGGGCGGGAGCTGCCCTGGCCTCTGAAGCCACCTTTGTGTTGAGGAGCCTCATCTGAATAAGCAGCACGTCGTCCCCGGGGAGGACAGACCCTCCAGCCCTCCGCTCCTGTGGAGGGGGACAGACAGAGCGCTGTGTTCATTTTGTTCTTTCATTACACACGAAAACATCCCGCGGACGAACGAATTTCCCAACGACACACAAACGCGACCCAGGGGAGATGCTCTGCTGTTTGTGTGGCTCAGTCGCCTGGGATGGCAATTTTATCCCAGGACTTGGCTCTTCCCACAGTGGGTTCTTCCCGCCTGCTTCCCTGGAAGGCACAGGGAGAGCTGGTCCTCAGCCACCACCCAGGAAACCCCGGGGACTGGGGGAGCCTTACACAGGGATTTGGGGATGTTTTCACCTTGTGTTTTCAGCTGTCAGGAGACTTCACTGCCGCCTCGCGGGTTGAACAAGTGGTCAGGGAAGATTTAGGACCACACGTAAATTGTCGGACTTGAAAGCTGCATTTCAAGTCGTATTATGTTCTTCCTTTCAGGTTTGCAGAGACTTTTCTTCCTCATGTTAGAATGGCTTGCATCTTTGCCCTCTAGCCGCCAAGAGACTCCAAGTGTAACTGGAATGCCCTTGATTTGGAGGGAAAGGAGGGTTGGGAGCCCTCTTGGTGGGCATTGGTATCATTCTCAATTTGCAGGAAGTTGTCCAGATCTTGGAGTGGGCTGGGGGATGGAGTGAGTCTCTTTGCTTGCCTCCTGCCGCTGTCCTGCCTGCACGGTTGATACAACCGCAACAGTAGTGTCTCCGGAACTGACCCAGAGAAAGTCCTGAGTGGTTGGACCTTCCGTGTCTTGGGTGGATTCAAGTAGAAGCAGACTCTGTTGCTGGGAAAGACTGAAGGCAAAAGGAGAAGGGGGCAGCAGAGGGTGAGATGGCTGGATGGCATCACTGACTCGGCTCGCATGGGGCAGCAGAGGGTGAGAGGGCTGGGTGGCATCCCTGACTCGGCTGGCATGGGGCAGCAGAG
>NW_011494949.1:2934866-2935026 GCF_000754665.1 Bison bison bison
GGGCTGGGTGGCATCCCTGACTCGGCTGGCATGGGGCAGCAGAGGGTGAGAGGGCTGGGTGGCATCCCTGACTCGGCTGGCATGGGGCAGCAGAGGGTGAGAGGGCTGGATGGCATCCCTGACTCGGCTGGCATGGGGCAGCAGAGGGTGAGAGGGCTGG
>NW_011494949.1:2935126-2941272 GCF_000754665.1 Bison bison bison
AGATTCTGAGGATGGAGAAGCAGTGCTGGAGTCCATGGGCTCTCCAGGAGTCAGACCAAGGACTTAGCGACGAAACAGCAAAGCAACAAGCGCGTTAGCATGTGAGGGCTTCTGGGAGCCAAAGTTTTAAGTAGCCATTGTGAAATGACAGTCCGTGCAGAAGTGTTTCCCTGGCAAATTCTGAGAGCCAAATTCACATTTCTTGTTAATGCAGAAAAACATTTGAGTTCCAGTTTTTAAAGACTTTACTTTTTGGGTTTGGACAAGGGGAAGAGGTTCAGTTTACAAGATGTATTGGTCATTCACTAGTATTCTGAGAACTCCTCTCTAAAAAGAAAGAAAAATCCGAGGAAAAAAACAATTAAAAAGACATCTATCTGCTTCATTGTTTTGCAGGTAAAGCATTATTTTTATATATGTGAAGATGACATTCTACTCTGACTAGTGTAAATTTAGTTTGCAAGTCTGAAAAGCAAAAGGAACTTTAACATACGTAAAGTCTAACTCATCAGGAAAAGCACACCATGAAGCTGGCATTCGGTACTCATTAAAATATTTACATATACAGCTTGAGCATGCAGATCAAGCCATGTTTAATTAAAACATTGTATAAAATTTTTTTGAGGCATGCCTCTGGATTGTACACATATGTATTTATATCTATTCAGTACTTAATATTATTATATTTTTTCTTATTTGTATAAATGCAGTCTGGGATGAAACTTAACTATACAGAGGGAAGATGCTACTGCAGCATGAGCTTTAGGAGAGGGTGTAAATCCCCAGTAATGTATTACTTGAGTCACACACTTGACATAATTTAACATGGACCATGTTCTCTTGGCGTGTAAGTTAATACCTGGGTGTAAGGTCACACGTGTGCACACTCTGTAAAACAGATCACGGAACAGCAAACACGCTCCGCGCCGTTCCCTGCTGTCAGTCCTCACGATTAATACAGATGGCTCGGCCATGTCAGTCAGGGGCTGCCCTCATCCATCACAGAGCTGAGTGCGGCCCATGCCAGGCCTCGGGGCTGCTGTATTCCCGGCAGAGAAGGAGAACCTTGGGGAGATGGGGTAAAGGAAGTGATTCCCTGATGTTTATCCTCACCTTGAGTCAGGGGATAAAGTTCAGAGGTGTGGATAGACTTGCAGTTTCCCAAAAGTCTTTACTAATTGGGGAAAGAGGGGTTCAAACTCAATAAACTACTCATTGGTTTAAAAGATGCAGTTTGCATTATTTCACACAGGATGTCACCCTTATGGCAGAAAGCGAAGAGGAACTAAAGAGCCTCTTGATGAAGGTGAAAGAGGAGAGGGAAAAAGCTGGCTTAAAACTCAGCTCTCAAAAAACTAAGATCTTAGCATTCCATCTCATCGCTTCACAGCATATGCAGGGGAAAAAATGGAAACAGCAGCAGGTTTTGTTTCCTTGGGCTCCAAAATCAATGCGGATGATGACACAGCCATGAAGTTAAAAGATGCTTGCTCCTTGCAAAAAATGTTATGACCAACCTAGACAGTGTATTAAAAAGCAGAGATGTTACTTTGCCAACAAAGGTCTCAATATACAAAGCTATGGTTTTTCCAGTGGTCATGTATGGATGTGAGAGTTGAACCATAAAGAAGTCTGAGCACCAAAGAATTGATGCTTTTGAACTGTGGTGTTGGAGAAGACTCTTGAGAGTCCCTTGGACTGCAAGGAGATCCAACCAGTTCATCCTAAAGGAAATCAACCCTGAATATTCATTGGAAGGACTGATGCTGAAGCTGAAGCTCCAATCCTTTGGTCATCTGATGCAAAAAGCTGACTCCTTGGAAAAGAGCCTGATGCTGGGAAGGATTGAAGGCAGGAGGAGAAGGGGACAACAGAGGATGAGATGGTTGGATGGCATTACCAACTCAATGGACATGAGTTTGAGCAAGCTCTGGGAGATGGTGAAGGACAGGGAAGCCTGGCATGCTCCAGTCCAAGGGGTCAAAAATAGTTGAACATGACTGAGTGACTGAACAACAACAACATGGTTTTTCCAGTACTCATGTTCAGATGTGAGAATTGGAGCATAAAGAAGGCTGAATGCCAAAGGATTGATGCTTTTGAGTTGTGGTGCTGGAGAGCAACTGGACGACAAAGGACAGGTTATGGATTGAGAATTCTCTTTTTGAGCAACTGAGCAATTTTTTTAAAAAATTTTCCTTCCACAAATAATTTTACACATATCAAATGTAGACTAACTTGAATTAATACACAAGATGCTCTGATGATATAGAAGTGAATGAATGGGTGGGCTTGACAGGTTGAACACCAGCATTTACCTTCACTCTCTCCTCTGCACTTGATGATGCTGAGCAGGACCCTGTGGGGCTCCAGAGCTGAAGGCCTCCTCATGCCCCATTCCTTGTGGGCAAGACTGCAGCTTCCATGACCTTCTCTGAGTTCCAAAGGGCAGAACAGCTGCTAATCAAACAGGAGCTGCAAGGAAACCACCTGTACATGTGTGCTAAGTCACTTCAGTCGTGTCCAACTCTGCAACCCCATGGACTGTAGCCCACTAAGCTCCTCTGTCCATGGGATTCTCCAGGCAAGAATACTGGAGCTGCTTGCCATGCCCTCCTCCAGGGGGTCTTCACAACCAGGGAGCGAACCCATGTATCTTATATCTCCTGCACTGGCAGGTGGGCTCTTCACCACCAGCAAGAGTCTCATCAAGACAAGGATACTGGGCCACCTGAGACCCTGCGCACCCTAAGCTTGTCAGCAACCCCACCCTCTAGTAACTCTGCAGAAGAAAGAAGAATGCAAAACTCTTCCTGCCTTGACCCACATCACATACCGCTTCCTGACTGTGCAATCTCTCCCTCCTCACCAGGCAGGGGGCACAGTCCTTGGGGCGCTAGCCTACTGTGTTTCCCCTTTGCCTGGCAAAGTAATAATGCCACTCTTTGCTTCTCCTCTGTGACTCAGTCTCCATATTTCTGGTTGGCAGTGGTGCACAGACAGCCAAGATTCTGGCAACACTGATATAAAAGGAATAAACTCCAGAAGGCAGGAGACAAAGTCAACAAAACACTGGGGAGGAAACAGATAAATGCCGGTCCACTGCTGCTGTTGAATGGCTAGCCACCCCAAGCAGTGAGGTACAGCTACAACCATTTCATTGTGCTCCCAGATTCTCTGGGCAGGAATCAGGAAGGGGCAGCTTGTCTCTGCTCCATGACGTCAGGAGCCTGAGCCAGCAGGTTCTGAAAGCTCAGGGTGATGGAACGCTGGTGGCTGACTCCAAGAATCCCCTCATCCCATGTGTGGTGGTGGATGCTGCGACCTCGGCTGGGCTGGGCAGTTGGACCTCCTATATGCGGCCTCTCCATGTTGTCTGAGCTTCCTCCCACACGGTGGTTTCAGGGTACTCAGACCTCTTACCTGGCAGTTCCGGGCTCTGTAGGTGAGTTCCTCTACCAACAAGGCTAAAATCTCATCTGCCTTTTTTTTTTTCTATCTAGATTTGGAACTCCTGTAGCATCGCTTCTGCTATGTTATCTTAGTGTGATATCCTGCATAGGTTCAGATTAAAGGGGTAGAGTCCACCTACAGTAAAAATACTAATATATATACACACACACACACATAGAGAGAGAGAGAGGGGGAGAGAGATTAATATATATACACACACACACACACACACATAGAGAGAGAGGGGGAGAGATTATATTCTGTACAATCAAATGACTATTTCTGTACTAAGCCAGGGATAAAAATATTTCCACTTCTGAAGAAGGGGTTTCTTTACGTGAGCAGTGAATAATTTTATTTCAAAGGAGAAACAGCAGATTCCTGGATAGGAAGTGAAAGTGAAAGTATTGGTTACTCTGTCATGTCTGACTTTTTGTGACCCCATGGACTGTAGCCAACAAGGTTCCTCTGCCCATGGAATTCTCCAGACAATGATGCTGGACTGGGTTGCCATTCTCGTCTCCAGGGGGTCTTCTCAACCCGGGGATTGAACCCTGGTCTCCTGCATGGCATGTAGACTCTTTACCATTTAAGACACCAGGGAACCCCGTATGCACCTGGATATGCAAAAATAATATATGTATATATATATATATATATTTATATATATGTACATATATATATGTATGCATACACTTTTTCCTTCACTTAAGATTATTCTTTCATTTTCTTAATGAATCCAGATTTAAAGAGAAATAGTCCAGAGGGATGATACACTTCTAGCGTCCTGAAGTCTGCTCTAAAAGTCCCAGGGGTGTTCAGGTCAGCCTGACAAATACAGAAAAGGAACGTAAGAAATTTAAGGCTGGTCTGTCCAAGTTCACATAATTCCTCAGTGTAAAACTGAGTTTTAACTAGAATCTTCCTAAGAAAATCTGGATTCACCATCTTCGGCAGACTGCCTACATATCTGTGGTATAGACACATGTGGATAAATCCTTCTAAGATTTATCTTTCAGTCAATTTGTCTTTCAGTCAATTCAACTGATAGAGGCTTCCTCATTTTTTAAGACAAGCTACGGTACTGACCTGGAGAAGGGCATGGCGACCTACCCCAGTGTTCTTGCCTGGAAATTACAAGGACAGAGGAACCTGGTGGGCTACAGTTCATGGAGTCAAAAAGTGTCAGACATGACTGAGCAACTAACACACACACACACAGAGTACTGACCAACAGAGTTATCTTATTTTTAAACTGTTTCTGATGGAGACAGAGAGAGACCGAGGCATCCTGATTTGAGAGCTAGTTTTTTTTTTTTTAATTGTCATCCATTCAAGATTGCTTATTTGTGTATCATTTAAATTAAACTTTGATCAGATTTAGAGAAAGACAACAGCCCAATTATCCATCAAAACCATTAAATGAAGAGCTATAATTGCTAGTTTTTCCAGTAGTCATGTACTACTGAGAGTAGGATGTGAGAGTTGGACCATAAAGAAGACTGAGAGCCAAATAATTGATGCTTTTGAACTGTGATTCTGGAGAAGACTTTTGAGACTCCCTTGGACTGCATTGACTATATTCTTTGCAGTCAAAGATGGAGAAGCTCTATACAGTCAACAAAAACAAGACCAGGAGCTGACTGTGGCTCAGATCATAAACTCCTTATTACCAAATTCAGACTTAAATTGAAGAAAGTAGGGAAAACCACTAGACCATTCAGGTATGACCTAAATCAAATCCCTTATGCTTATACAGTGGAAGTGAGAAATAGATTTAAGGGACTAGATCTGATAGATAGAGTGCCTGATGAACTATGGACTGAGGTTCATGACATTGTACAGGAAACGGGGACCAAGACCATCCCCATGGAAAAAAAATGCAAAAAAGCAAAATGGCTGTCTGGGGAGGCCTTACAAATAGCTGTGAAAAGAAGAGAAGTGAAAAGCAAAGGAGAAAAGAAAAGATATAAGCATCTGAATGCAGAGTTCCAAAGAATAGCAAGAAGAGATAAGAAAGCCTTCCTCAGCAATCAATGCAAAGAAATACAGAAAAATAACAGAATAATAACAGAATGGGAAAGACTAGAGACCTCTTCAAGAAAATTAGAGATATCAAGGGAACATTTCATGCAAAGATGGGCTTGATAAAGGACAGAAATGGTATGGACCTAACAGAAGCAGAAGATATCAAGAAGAGGTGGCAAGAATACACAGAAGAGCTGTACAAAAAAGAACTTCACTATCCAGATAATCATGATGGTGTGATCACTGACCTAGAGCCAGACATCCTGGAATGTGAAGTGGGCCTTAGAAAGCATCACTACGAACAAAGCTAGTGGGGGCGATGGAATTCCAGTTGAGCTATTATTCCAAATCCTGAAAGATGATGCTGTGAAAGTACTGCACTCAATATGCCAGCAAATTTGGAAAACTCAGCAGTGGCCACAGGACTGGAAAAGGTCAGTTTTCATTCCAGTCCCAAAGAAAGGCAGTGCCAAAGAATGCTCAAACTACTGCACAACTGCACTCATCTCACACGCTAGTAAAGTAATGCTCAAAATACTCCAAGCCAGGCTTCAACAGTACATGAACCGTGAACTTCCAGATGTTCAAGCTGGATTTAGAAAAGGTAGAGGAACCAGAGATCAAATTGCCAACATCCATTGCAAGAGAGTTCCAGAAAAACATCT
>NW_011494949.1:2941372-2947860 GCF_000754665.1 Bison bison bison
ATGTGAACTGTGAACTTCCTGATGTTCAAGCTGGTTTTAGAAAAGGCAAAGGAACCAGAGATCAAATTGTCAACATCTGCTGGATCATGGAAAAAGCAAGAGAGTTCCAGAAAAACATCTGTTTCTGCTTTATTGTCTATGCCAAAGCCTTTGACTGTGTGGATCACAATAAACTGTGGAAAATTCTGAAAGAGATGAGAATACCAGACCACCGGACCTGCCTCTTGAGAAATCTGTATGCAGGTCAGGAAGCAACAGATAGAACTGGACATGGAACAACAGACTGGTTCCAAATAGGAAAAGGAGTACGTCAAGGCTGTATATTGTCACCCTGCTTATTTAACTTATATGCAGAGTACATCATGAGAAACGCTGGACTGGAAGAAACACAAGCTGGAATCAAGACTTCCGGGAGAAATATCAATAACCTCAGATATGCAGATGACACCACCCTTATGGCAGAAAGTGAAGAGGAACTAAAAAGCCTGTTGATGAAAGTGAAAGTGGAGAGTGAAAAAGTTGGCTTAAAGCTCAACATTCAAAAAACGAAGATCATGGCATCTGGTCCCATCCCTTCATGGGAAATAGATGGGGAAACAGTGGAAACAGTGTCAGGCTGTATTTCTGGGGGCTCCAAAATCACTGCAGATGGTGACTACAGCCATGAAATTAAAAGACGCTTACTCCTTGTAAAAAATAGCATATTCAAAAGCAGAGACAGTACTTTGCCAACAAAGGTCCGTCTAGTCAAGGCTATGGTTTTTCCAGTGGTCATGTATGGATGTGAGAGTTGGACTGTGAAGAAGGCGGAGCGCCAAAGAATTGATGCTTTTGAACTGCGTGCTGCAATTCATGGGGTTGCAAAGAGTCGGACATGACTGAGCAACTGATCTGAACTGAACTGAACTGGACTGCAAGGAGATCAAACCAGCCAATCCTAAAGGAAATCAACCCTGAATATTCATTGGAAGGACTGATGCTGAAGTTGAAGCTCCAATCCTTTGGCCACCTGATGCGAAGAGCCAACTCATTGTAAAAGACCCTGATGCTGGGAAAGATTGAAGGCAGGAGGAGAGGGGGACGACAGAGAATTAGATGGTTGGATGGCATCATCGACTCAGTGAGCATGAGTTTGAGCATACTCTGGGACATAGTGAAGGACAGGGAACCCTGGCGTGATGCAGTGTATGGTGTCACAAGGAATTGGACAGGACTGAGCAAATGAACAAAATAATTGTTAGAAGCAGCCCACACAGACTATAATCTAACTGATTGCATAAGTTCTTCATAAATTCTCCCTTCCTGCCTTTAGGGTCTTAAGGAATTTTTGAGTTACCATCAGTACAGGTTATTCAAAAGACCCTGAGTCTTGGTAGTGTTTAGGGTGGGGGTTGTTTGTCTTTAGGAATTGTGAAGCTTCCCACTAAATAGGGATTCAATTTCAAAAGGCTTCCATTTAATTTCAAAATGATGTCAGTTTTTTCCCCATCAGAGAAAACAAGGAGAAAGAAGGAACTCAGCAAGGGGTAAGGAATTTCGGGGAGAAGGGTGGGATGGGGTGACTTTCCCATCTGCCCTACTCCATCCATGCTGCCTCTTCCAGAGGATGCTGCCTTCTCGTGTACAGCCCTCCACAGGTCTCCCTGCCTGCATCCCTGGGGACAATCCCCTCCACCTGGGGCGTGCGATCTGGGAGAAAGGGGCTGAGGGTGCGGGACCACCTTCTACTCTGGGCTCCACTCCCAGTCAGTGTTTCCCAGTTAATAACCAGTGTGTCCAGAGGAGACCCCAGGAGGTGCAATCTGCAAGGCTTGGACTCCAGGAGAGAGGGTAGGGCTAAGAGGAGAGGGGGCAGGGCTGCAGCTGGCGCCCTGTGGACTCTTGGAGATTGCCCATGAAGCCACTGTCCAGGAGGCAGAGCTGAAAATCAAGGACAGGGTGATGAGAGCCTGTGTGAGTTTTGGCTAAATCCCACCCACGTTTAGAGCTCATAACCGCCACCAACACTCTTCTGTCTTCAGTCAGACTGAGTCGGAGTTTTAATTGCAAATATAAGACTAATAGAATTCCCAGACACGTACCCCTTCCACTCCCCTGAGCCTGTGGGTCCTTGCAGACACTGTGCTAGAAGATGGGCTACCCTGCTCAGTAGACACACAATGAATAGATCCACAGGGTAGAGCAGGAAGCCGTGAAAGTTGAATTTAAGTTTTTGGTCCAATTGCATCTTTATGGAGTAGCAGAGGCCTAAGTTTTTTTTGTTTCATTTTGTTTTCTTTTTCTTTAATGAGAATCTTCAAGAAAACAGAGAAAAAAAAATGAATGTATCTGTTGACTTAAAAAATGTGCAATGTGAGACTTGCAAGTTAAGTTTTATTAGGGGTAAAATGAGGACTGCAGCCTGGGACACGGCACCTCAGATAGTTCTGAGAGACTGTTCCGAAGGAGCCGCAGGGAAAGTCAGTATAGACGTGATTTTGGTGAAGAGAGGGTACGTGCAGTCAAGCACATAGTTTTTCTAGAACGTTTCTCTAGTCTTGTGAAGCTTTCTGCTAGTCATGAGGAGCAGTAATCATCGTGAAGTATTTTAGAGCTTATCTAGATCTGATCTGAGATATAAGAACTGGGCTCATAAAATCAGCTTCTGAAAATAAGTAACTGAAGACCTGCCCTGCCAGTTTCTCACAGAGCTCAGGGTGCCTCCTTCCTGACCTCTGGCCTGAACTCCTCTCAGGAGGGGTTGAAGGTTAGCAGCCGCAGCAGCATAGGGTTCAGTGCTTGCAGAGGCAGAGGGCAAGTGCCAGTCTGCAGCCGACCTGTCCTTTCCCTGCGGTTCTCAGTTGTCCTATCTCTGACCACAAGGTGCCCCTCCCTGCCTCTCCTGCCTGGTCCTGATACAGCTCCGAGAGTCGGGAAGGCGTCCCTGCTTGGACGCAGACCACGTCCCAGCCTGATCTTTTCAGTCAGTTACCCCACACCTGGAATCAGCCGTTGTTCTGAGCATCCTTGCTGGTGACACTGAGGGTGGCTTTGTCACAACACAGGTCTGCTTGCTGCTGCCTGGCTGGCATGAGGTCTCGGTCTTTCTCATAAAAGTACCAGGAAGATATGAAATTAAAAAATAATAAATTCATGAGAATATATTCAATTCAAATGTTATATTATGGGACTTAACTTTTGATCTCATAATTCTATTCCTTTTCTCTTTACTAAGGACTAATATGTTTCT
Organism: Bison bison bison; assembly: GCF_000754665.1. Taxonomy (NCBI): domain Eukaryota; kingdom Metazoa; phylum Chordata; class Mammalia; order Artiodactyla; family Bovidae; genus Bison; species Bison bison. The sequence continues at coordinate 2,944,602 of NW_011494949.1, forward strand.
ATGGCATTAATAGAGCTTCCCTGGTAGCTCAGATAAAGAATCCACCTGCAATGCAAGAGACCAGGTTCAATCACTGGGTCAGGAAGATCCCCTGGAGAAGGGAATGGAAACCCACTCCCGTATTCTGGCCTAGGAAATCCCATGGACAGAGGAGCCTGGTGGGCTATAATCCATGGAGTCACAAAGAATTGGACATAACTGAGTGACTAATACATACACACAGTATTAATATCATGACATATTTATTGCAAAGCACACATGTTTACATGGTTTCAAATTTTCCAAGAAGTATCAATATTGGTACAAAGAATAAGACTATGGAGTGAAGTCTGTATTTTCTACACACTTCCATTTGTCCTTAGGAAATACATTAGCTAGAGTACTCTCAAAATGTTGTCTCTTAAAATCAGTCCATCGATTTGTCAGCCTTAGAGCACTTGAAATGATTCTTTGCTCTGTGTGGTTATGTAACCAACTTACCATACAGTGAGGGTCATTAATTTCTTTTGTATCTAATTATAAAATACTTGGAATATTACATTTTATGAGGTGATTATTGTCTAATTCTTGGTAGGATGCATTTGGTTTCCTTTAATTTAATAATATGCATTAATGTTTCCTTTCAAGGTTGTAAATTTGAAAACTTCATAAATTGATTTTATTAAACCTTCTAGATTCATGTATTTATTAAAACCTGTTGTTCACAATGACAACCATTTAAAGGATCTTTTCCTAATAAATACTCGACCTTAGTATTTCCAATTAAAGAAAATGACAAGTATTAGAAAAAATAATGCCAGGCTTCTTGGTGGCTCGGCGGTCAAGAATCCACCTGCTACTGCAAGAGACATGGGTTCGATTCCCGGTTTGGGACGATCCCACAGGCCGTGGAGCAACTAACCCCGTGTGTCACAGCTGCTGAGCCTGTGCTCCAGAGTTCAGGAACCACGGCTACTGAGCCCACGCACCACAGTTACTGAGCCTGCGCACTCTAGAGTGCATCCTCCACAGCAAGAGAAGCCAGCACAATGAGAAGCCCATGCACCACAACTTCAGAGCGCCTCTCACTTTCCGAAACTAGAGACAAGTCTGTGCAGCAACAAAGACCGAGCACAGGCAAATAATAATAATATTAGTAATAATAATAAATGAATATTTTTTAAAATTAAAAAAATAATGCCACGCAAAATTTACAGTCCAAGAAATGTAATTAAGTCTCAGCAGTACATTTTTCATAAATGGATCATCCTCCTTAGGTTTAGAGGAAAGGTCCAGGACTGAACTGGAAGCCTCTAGTGACTCGCTGGGATGTCCATTTTTGATCTTAAGTTTATCCAGCTGCCCACACGTCATTTACAGTGAAGCTGTGTGTATGTCTGTGTGTGTATCTGTGCATCTGCGTCTGTATTCTGAGTTCTTTCCATTAACTTTACCAAATTGTAATCAGTCTTTAAATCCGGTACCTCTTTAGGCTGAGTTGCCCAGTCTGGGTTTCCAGCCATTCATGAGATCTCAAACCATTTCCTGAACATCTGGATCCACAAACCACTCACACATGGAACTGTAGGACGGCTCATTCTTTAGGGACAACAGTTTGTGTTCTGATGGCTTCTCAAGTGAATGTCAAATGTCCCTCGAGTATTTGGAGATTTGGAAACCAACAGTTCTTTTCAAATAACCAGAAACCTGGATGTGTCCACTTTAGTAATGTACAGCATCTGATTCTTGTTCGAATTCCACCAGTATTTTTAGTCATCTTTATTCTGTGTGGATAACTATGGCATCCCACCAGATTGCTCTAATGCTTGGAGTTCTACATCGCATAACTTGTTTGGCCTGGAGCCTCCTGAATTGGAAATAAGGCGCATGGCTTCAGGACCATGGCCTCCTTCCGATATGTCTGGCCTGTTGTAAAATTCAGCAGCTAGCATTTTCTCCCTTCCTTCCCCATCGCTCCAAACTGTATCAGCGGTTACTGAGGGCCCGTAACTGTATTTCCAACAAAGATTACACAGATATTCCTGTCCAGCTTCATGTCCTGCAGGGCTGTTCTGTGGTCTTCCGATCAGTAAAAATGTAATAACATTTTCACATAGTCAATATTTAATTCTGTAAATGCAACTGGTGTAATCTACGTTATTAACCACACGGTGATTTATGACAGAGGGCAGACAGTGGTGGGGGCAAGAGCTGTGGGACGGTCCTCTGGTGACAATAAAAAGGTTATAAATTTCATAGCTCTGCCTGAGAAATGTATTTATATCCTGTATTAAGAATAGCTTTTTATAAATTTTAATGACCCATGTTATTAATGGAGCTGTCATCATCACTGCCTATATGAGACTACAGTCCTTGTTTTTTTTTTTTTTTTCCTTCTTTTCCATCAGCTGAAGGTCTTGTGAAAAAGAAAGAAAAAAAAAAAAAAAACTCTTATTAGCAATTTGCCAAAAAGATCTTTAAGAGTTATAAGCCTATCATTGTTCGCCTGGACGGCACAGTCTGTGAGCGGTAGTTTGCATAAAGTTTTATGACCAAGGCCCAGGTTAGGCTAATTGGATACAGCACAATCGGTGCTCTATCATGTTTACAAAAGCCAAGTCAATATGCAGAAATAAACCCAGGGCCATATCAAAGAGAGAGGCTTATGTATGGAAATTGTTCTTCACCTCAGTCCCCGGGTCCTCTCACTGACGGCGCGGTTCCGACCAGCACACACATGCGCGGGCAACCCGAGGTCGGCCAGCTCCGCAGCAAAGCCGCTCCCACGCCACGGCCCTTTGCAACCTCGGGCCGTGATGCGTGCAGAGGATAGAAAGCAGAATTTAGACACAGTTCCGGCAGTCCAAGGTGTTCTCAGCTGGTGGCTTTGGCAGTGCTTCTCATATTCAGACACCACTGTTTTATTTAAAAACCAGATGTTTAGAACGCGATCCTTAAGCATCCAAAACAGGTTTTGGCAATGGGCCCCCAAAGCGTTTCCCTCCAGCCCAGGTAAGGCAGCTGAGAATGGGCTGCTCCCAATTACCCGTTTTTGGTGTCAATCTGCTCCATCATTTTTCCTTCAAAGATTACGTAGCCAGAGGAATGGAGAAGACAATGGCACCCCATTCCAGTACTCTTGCCTGGAAAATCCCATGGACGGAGAAGCCTGGTAGTCTGCAGTCCATGGGGTTGCGAAGAGTCAGACACAACTGAGTGACTTCACTTTCACTTTTCACTTTCCTGCATTGAAGAAGGAAATGGCAACCCACTCCAGTGT
>NW_011494949.1:2947960-2957904 GCF_000754665.1 Bison bison bison
TTCTTGCCTGGAGAATCCCAGGGATGGGGGAGCCTGGTGGGCTGCTGTCTATGGGGTCCCACAGAGTCGGACACAACTGAAGCGACTTAGCAGCAGCAGTATCAGCCAGAGGAAATATGATGGATAAAGCCTGAGAGCTACAACTGAGCCCGTGGTCTGCAACAAGAGCAGTCACTGTGATGAAAAGCCAACACGCCTCAACTAGAGAAAGCCCATGCCCAGCGAAGGAGAACCAGCACAGCCAAACATTAATAGCTAATTAATTTTAAAAAGGAAGTGTGATGGAGAAATGGAGAAGGAAATGGCCACCCACTCCAGTATTCTTGCCTGGCAGGCTACAGTCTATGGGGTCACAAAGAGTCAGGCATGACTGAAGCAACTCTGAAGGAGAAAGGGGGTATAAGACAAAACCAACACACAAGAAAGCAAAAGCTGTGTCATGGGCAATGTTTTGGGTCGCTGTTCTTTACACAATATGCTGATTTATTGTGGTATAACTTTACTGCAGTCACATTTTCCGGGGGAAAACTCTTTTAATGACTTACCTTTTTAAACTGGTAAATAGTTTCTTTATGTAGATAATGCACAGAAAGTTTCTGAAATCTTTATTTTGTGCTTACTCTCAATTTTGAACTGGAAAATAATGACTACTTGCCTTTTATCAGAAGGTACAGATTAGGGATGTTAAGAAAGACTTCATTTTAGGACTTTATTCCCTCCAAGAAATCTTCGTTTTAGATCCTTTTTCTTTCTGCCTAATATCTTTTCCAACTAAAAGAATATTGTCTTATGACGAGTCGTGAAAGTGATGTATTGGAATTTGCCTGTTTGGGGCCCTTTTTCTCTTCTCCGCGTGGCTAAAGTTGCATTTGAGATAAGGCAGGCGAGAGTGTGGGCTCCCTGAAGTCACAGAGGGTTCTTGGCACTGTCTTCTTCCTCTGTGTCATCTTTTGTGGTTCCTCTCCCCGCCCTTTTCTTCCTGTCTTTCCACACATGGGAAACCAGAGGCATATGTTTGGCTTGCTGGGGGATTTGTGACTGAAGGACACTCTGAGCCCCCAAGTTCCCTCTCCTCACCTCGGCTCCACCTGCGGGCTTCAAGCAGACTCGCTCCTATTTTCCTTCCCTGGCTCTTCACCCCCCACCATGGCACGTCCCCACAACAGCCCCTTTGGCAAGACTCCTATTCTTTCTCTCCCATTTGGACTCCACAGGCAGCCCGGTCTTGGATGCAGACTGTCCACCCAAAACAGCTTTTTTATTTATGCGTGCATGCTGAGTCTCTCAGTCATGTCCAACTCTTCGCGACCCTATGGATCATAGCCCGCCAGGCTCCTCTTCCATGAGATTCTCCAGCAAGAATACCGGAGTGGGTGGCCATGCCCTCCTCCAGGGGATCTTCCCAACCTGGGGATTGAACCCATGCCTCTTACATCTCCTGCATTGGCAGGTAGATTCTTTACCATTAGCACCGCCTAGGAAGCCCTTAACTTGAAAGTTCTGTTCTCTCTTATTATCTTATTTGCTTGTCTTTGTCCAAAATACATGAAAGACATTGAAAAATAACATACCACTGTCAGTATGTTCAGTAAAACTTGAGTTTTAAAATGTATGTGATTTCTTTGTTGTCCTTAGAATGTTCAACTGAAGATAAAAGCTTGGTGATTATTTGGTTTATATGTTTTAGTTTGTTTCATTCTTAAGGACTTTTTCCCCTCTTTTTGCTTTAATTTGTCAAATGTTTTATATTTGAGTGATTTACACAGCAAAGCTGAATAAGGGGTATTACCCAGAGGAGCCTTCCAATCAGGCCCCTAGCTTCTGTCTTATCCTCCAAATTCTTCTTGATGCAAACATTCACATAGACTCTCTTTCCCTATCTTCCTCAACTGTGTGCAATCTCTAGACTACACTTGGTTCTTGTATTCTGATTTTCCATCCTGTAAATGTCAGAGTGGAGAAGTCAGGTAGTGAACAAGAGTTAGGACCAGACAGCTTGGCTTGAGCCCTGCGTCACCATTTACAGGCTGTGAGTCCCTATCCCTTCGAGCCTCGGCTTCCTGTTTTGAAAAATGGGGATGATTGTGGCACCTATCTCTCGGGGTTGTTTTGATTGTTAAATGTTGAGAGCAGTGTTCTGCATATAGTGAATACTGAATATTACAATGAATGTTATAGTGAATACTCAATTTTATAACCATATCTGGTGGCTCAGACAGTAAAGAATCCTCTTGCAATGCAGGAGACCTGCGTTCAATCCCTGGTTGGAGACATCCCCTGGAGAAGGGAATGGCTCCCCTCTCCAGTATTCTTGCCTGGGGAATTTTACGGACAGAGGAGTCAGGCGGGCTACAGCCCCTGGGATCACCAAGAGTGAGACACAGCTGAGTGACTAGCATGTTCACTTTCCCTCGTAAGCCAGTGTAAGCCGCAGCAGTTAGCAATCAGGGAAGGGGGGACAGTTTTGCCCTTGAGGGGACACTTGGAAACATCTAGAGACCATTTTGGTGCCACAACTATAGTAAGGGTTCTACCAGTACCCTGCTGGGTAGAAGACAGGGGTGCCGTAACACGCTGCACGCAGCACAGACTCCCCCATAACACGCTGCACGCAGCACAGACCCCCCAGCACAGCCCCCAGCAAGGAATCGTGTGGCCACAAATATCCCTCGTGTGACATTTGAGTGATAAAGTGAATCACTTTTATAAAATATGAAAATGAATGAGAAACAAGGATGCTAATACCTAACTGAAGATTTGTTTCTGTTTTTATAAAAATTTAACTCACTAAAAATAAATGCCCAGTAAAAGCGTAGTGATTCCTTCTTCTTGACTCATGGGTTTATCTATATTAAAGAAGATAATTGACCCCCCCTCCACTGATGGCACCCTCTGAGTCCCTCCAGCTGGACTGACATGAGAATGCTCTCCTGAGCATTCCCTCCGTTAAGCGTATTACTCATTTAGAGATTGTTTGCTCTGAGTATAAGAGTAATGATGAACAGGGGGTGGCTTCTCAGCATTCTCTTCAGCGTCGGAGGGAAGAGAAGTATGTGTAAAGTTCACGGAATGTGGTGTTTTATTTTGTTCATAAAGTTATGGTCATGCTTTCATGACTCCAGTGAAAGTGAAAGTCGCTCAGTCATGGCTGACTCTTTGCTGCCCATGGACAGTCCATGGGATTCTCCAGGCCAGAACACTGGAGCGGGCAGCCTTCCCTTCTCCAGGGGATCTTCCCAAGCCAGGGATCAAACCCAGGTCTCTGCACTGCAGGCGGATTCTTTACCAACTGAGCTATGAGGGAAGCTCCCATGATGCCAACTATTTAACAACAAAAAGCCAACACTTACAGAATGAGGTTATGATTCTATTCCACGGAAATAGGCAGGAAAACAATAACTTCACATCATATATATATATATATATAGTTTATTATTTTAAAGCATTTATTTCAACTCAAGTTTTTCTTATTCATTTTTTTCCTGATTATCCTAAGGTATATATATGTGTATACACACACACACACACACACACATATATATATGGAAAAATGATGAGCCTATAGAAGACTTATTTCCTTAAAGTGTTTAGGTTGAATATAATGGGCAAAGACAATTTGCTAATTGGTCTAAAAATAGGAGAATTCTGATTTCAGGGTGAATGAAGACTCTTTTGAAAACCTAAAATCACTATGAATTCGGTCTTTTTTAACACCATCTATTATTTTTTGGCTGTGTCGGGTCTTAGTTGCAGCATGCAGGAGCTCTTAGTTGTAGCGTTTGAACTCTCCTTGGTTGCGGCGTGTGGGATCTGCTTTTCTGACCAGGGAGCGAACCCGGGACCCCTGCACTGGGAGCACAGAGTCTCAGCCACTGTCCACCAGGGAAGTCCCTGAAATGCAGTCTCGACATGAGTTGGGAAGGAACCATCATTACAGTGTTAGAGACCAAGAAGCTGTGTGTTGCAGTTGAAAAGCTATGATTTTGGAAAGAGGTCTGGGCTCAAGGGTCAGTCTTTCTGGATTCTAGCTGCGTGGTCTTGAGCCAGTTATATAAACTGCTTTGAGCTTAGATCATTTCATAAGCAATGTGGAGAATTAAATCCTTCTCCATAGGATTCAATAACTTGAACTAAACATCAAGCTGGGAAGCATGCATACAGTAGGTACTCAGAGAATATGTTAGACTCTTTCCTCCAGCAAAACATGAACATGCTCCAATTACAGCTTATGATACAGAGATTCAGTTATCTTACACCCCATCTGGAGCATGCCCAGGTCAACAGAAGGATGACCATACAGGAAATGGGATACGACCCCACCTCTGATAAGAGAGCAAGTGTGCAGAGTTCCATGAGAATCTCATCTTTCTCCATGGTTAACTGAAGTCCGAGGTTAAGAGCCATGACTGAGTGACATAAATATAATAGTATAGGGACTAGAAATGCTATTTCTGAAGTTCCTGTTGTAAGAAACTGTATAGAATGACCCTGTTATGTCTCTAAAAGCTCAAATGCTCTGTAGGAGCACAGCAGATGCCCACCCTGTAAGAAGCAGAGACAGTGCCTTCCTTCAGTCTCTGCCTAGTGCTCTGTGGACCGCCCTTCTGTTTACAAGGCGGCCTCCCCCCACTGAGGGGCAGGGACGCGACAGACCTATGAGCGGAAGATGTTAAATGTTCAACTTGGGTACGGAAATGTGGGGACTCCACTGACGTCAGTAGGAACAAAGGTGGACCCCACTGCCTACCCCGAAGGGATCACACAGCAAGGAGAGGTGACAGGCATTGTCCACAGACATGAGGACAACTCTGGAACCAGACGCTGGGTCTGATTCATACTGCCCAGCGCTGGAAGGAGCAACAGGTACAAAGACATAGAAAGTGAGATCATTTTCATTATCTAAATGGCTTTCTCGTGTCAAATTGGACACAGAGTGTATTTTGGTTAGGAAAATTAGGAGACAGCGGGAAGTGATCTTTTCTATCTTTGGACCAAGAAGTTATCAATAGCTTAATAGATTGCAGAGTAATTACAAACTCAGAATGGAAAATAAATTCAGTGGGACTTTGCACAACTGTCACATGCTTTTTAAAAATTAAGTGAGTTGTTATTTTGTAAATCCTGATCTTTGTTTACTTTGAAAGTGAAAGTTAAAAAAAAAAAAGGAAAGTGAAAATTCTTCAGTCGTGTCCGACTCTTGGTGACCCCATGGACTATACAGTCCATGGAATTCTCCAGGCCAGAATTCTTCAGGACTCCTGAATTGCAGGTGGATTCTTTACCAACTGAGCCACCAAGGAAGCCCAAGAATACTGGAGTGGGTAGCCTATCCCTTCTCCAGCAGATCTTCCCAACCCAGGAATCGAAGTGGGGTCTCCTGCATTGCAGGCAGATTCTTCACCAACTGAGCTATCAGGGAAGCCTCTTATTTACAAACATGGATTTAAATATTTAAATATGCAAGAAACTATAGCCTTCAACATCCACAGATTTTTCAATGACTTCCATCCACAGTAGAAAAAAACCACTGCTAGTCAGGAAGCTCTTTATCTGCTGCAGCAGTGTTCTGGGATATTCCATTAGGAGTCCCTGAGCTGACCTTATCTCATAGACAGGGAGGACTTCACAGCAGAGCCCTGTGGGGAAGACTGGATCATGACCTTCAGATGAAAGGATGACAAAATTTCTTCATAGAGGAGAAACATAGTGTCTCAAACACTTCTGTTTTCTAGTACCTATGGTCCTATTCGTCAAGGCTGTATATTGTCACCTTGCTTATTTAACTCATATGCAGAGTACATCATGAGAAACACTGGGCTGGAGGAAGCACAAGCTGGAATCAAGATTGCCAGGAGAAGTATCAATAACCTCAGATATGAAGATGACACCACCCTTATGGAAGAAAGTGAAGAAGAACTAAAGAGCCTCTTGATGAAAGTGAAAGAAGAGAGTGAAAAAGTTGCCTTAAAACTCAACATTCAGAAAACTAAGATCACAGCATCTGGTCCCATCACTTCATGGGAAATAGATGGGGAAACAGTGGAAACAGTGGCTGACTTAATTTTTCTGGGCTCCAAAATCACTGCAGATGGTGATTGCAGCCATGAAATTAAAAGACACTCTTTGGAAGGAAAGTTATGACCAACCTAGACAGCATATTAAAAAGCAGAGACATTACTTTGTCAACAAAGGCCCGTCTAGTCAAGGCTATGGTTTTTCCTGTGGTCATGTATGGATGTGAGAGTTGGACTATAAAGAAAGCTGAGTGCAAAAGAATTGATGCTTTTGAACTGTGGTGTTGGAGAAAACTATTTAAAGTCCCTTGAACTGCACGGAGATCCAACCAGTCCATCCTAAAGGAGAGCAGTTGTGGGTGTTCATTGGTAGGACTGATTTTGAAGCTGAAACTCCAATACCTTAGCCACTTGATGCGAAGAGCTGACTCATTTGAAAAGACCCTGATGCTGGGAAAGATTGACGGCAGGAGAATGGGACAACAAAGGATGAGATGGCTGGATGGCATCACCAACTCAATGGACATGGGTTTGGGTGAACTCCAGGAGTTGGTGATGGACAGGGAGGCCTGGCATGCTGTGGTTCATGGGATCGCAAAGAGTCTGACATGACTGAGTGACTGAACTGAACCTATGGTCCAATATCCATTCCCAAAGAAAGAAAATGGCACATCACCAGCTGAATGGAGATGTATCTATGTGCTCGTATATTTGCTGCCTGCCCTGTGTTTCAACTAGGTCCTAGGTTTTGGTGGAAAGTAAAATGTTCTCTTCCTCCTCTGTCATCCCTGGGGAATGTCTGTTCAATGGTTTTCAAATCCTACCTGTTTAGTAGAGTATTTCATCTTAGTAATTCAAAGTAAATTCCTACTCAAAGTCATTAATTCCATTTTGTAATTAAGGAAAACATTGTTGCTTCAGCAAAGTCAGTAGATAAAAGTGTTGTTGGAACCTTGTTTCTCTGACAACCTGCAGGACTAGGCTACAAGGCGGTAACCTGTACTCCTACACTCCTACACCAATGCAACTTGCTTCCCTGTACCTACTAGGTGCTCTATAAACATTTGCTGAGTAGATTTGCCCTCCTCATAAATATATATTCATGGCTAGAATAATTATATGAACTAATATGAACATAGAATTCAGTTTGGAAAGGAAATACAGAGAAAAATGAAAATAAACCTGAAGTAGACAGATCTTAGGCAGGGATGTTAAAGTCTCAGTAAGCAGTAATCTGTCATCCTCATCTTTGCTCTGATGGTTCTCTGCAGGTCAGGAGGGATACTCATAAAGGAATATTATTAGCCTTCCATCCAGTTCAAGGTTATGAACAAAAGAGTCAAGACTCGGAATCTAGGCATTGTGCCAACACTGCTGGGTGAGTTTCAAGTTTCATATAAAAACTGCACAGAGAGAAAGGTAGCAAATAACTCAATGCCTGTCTTAAAATCTGCACTCAGCTACTCAATCTGAAGTTCTAATTAGTGTCTCCAATACACTCAGGTGAGAGGGGAATTCACCTATCACCTCAGTAACTCTCTCTGGAAGGCTGGGCGTTGCATGTGAGCTGAACGTGAATTAGCTATCTTGAGCTGCACTATAGAGAGGGTTAGTCCTCAGTCTTGAGTCTGCACGCAAGAGGCCATTGGCTAACACAGAAAGAACACACATCACAGGTGACTATGGCAGGGAGGATGTGGTTTCACTCATCAGGATCATGTTTTAAGTATTAAATGTCTGAAATGGCCCTGGTGCCTCAATTGGTAAAGAATCCACCTGCAATGTGGGAGACCTGGATTTGATCCCTGGGTTGGGAAGATCCCCTGGAGGAGGGCATGGGAACCCACTTCAGTATCCTTGCCTAGGGAACCCCCAAGGACAGAGGAGCCTGGGGGACACAGTCCATGGGGTCTCAAAGAGTTGGAAACAACTAAGCAACTTTCACTTTGGAAATGAGGGTGTTAATCAGCATAATTAGGGCTTCCCTAGTGGCTCAGTGGTTGAGAATCCACTTGCCAATGCAGGAGATGAGGGCTCAATCCCTGTGTCAGGAAGATTCCCTGGAGAAGTAAATGACAAACTAATTTAGTATTCTTGCCTGAAAAATCCCATGGACAGAAGAGCTTGGTAGGCTACAGTCTATGGGGTCACAAAGAGCTGGACATGACTTCGCAACTAAACAATAATTCAGCATAATTAAGGTTTGTAGTGGGGTCTTATTACCATCACCTCTGTTGAAAAACTACCACTAACTACATCTCCTGGTCTTACCATCCCCAAACTACTCGTATTTCTCAGTCTTCCCTCTGCCAGTCTCTCATAGGTTGTTGAGAGTGACCGTCTCACGCCTTTCTTTCTGTAACATGGTCTCCCCCACCTCTGGTCATCTGCTGCTTCCTCTTTCCATATCCAATAGCCTGGCCGATATTCGGAACCACTCCACTGAACCCCTCTGCACAAACTCTGTCGTAGAAATGCAGAGCACATAGAAGAGTGCCTATGTCAAGGATGAGCTGATAAAATTAACCTTATTCAAGGCTGTGGGAACTGGAAGTATTTGGGGGACCTGCTCTACTCTTGTATAAGCATGGAATGAGAATCCTGTAGCTTGGATCTTTAGAGATGGTTGAGTCCTAAAAAGGCTTATGCCCAGCTGTTGGGGCAATTGTTTATTTCTTTGTGCCAGTTCTTAAAGCAATAGAAAGCTGCTTCCAGGACAGAACCTTCACCAACTAGGAAATTTACTGTGAGTAAACCTTTTCTGGTGCTTTCAGTCGACTGGCTGATTTCATCCTCATCACAGTCCTACGTGTCAGTGGCCACTTTCCTCCCAACCACCAGTGAGGAAACCTAGGAGAACAGCTAGTGAGGAGCAGAGGGCAGTTTGGACTCAGGCTCTCTGACTCTAGGTAAGGTTAAGTCGAATTTCATTTATCAACATAAGAGAACCATCACCAAAAAGGTATGACCTCCTGACATGGGAGTTGTTGGATGCTAGTTATTTTGAATATAGTGTACAGGATTGAACATGATAACTCCTGGTTTGCTTCCATTCACATTTAGGTATTTAACCTGCTCAAGGAGCATTGGGCTTCCCAGGTGGCATGCATGGTAAAGAACCCACCTGCCAATGCAGGAGATATAAGAGATGGGGGTTCAGTCCCTGGGTTGGGAAGATCCTCTGGAGGAGTACATGGCAACCCACTCCAGTATTCTTGCCTGGAGAATCCCATGGACAGAGAAGCCTGGCAGACTACAGTCCATGTGAATGCACAGAGCTGGACACAACTGAAGCAACTTAGCTCACTCACGAGAAGCATTAAATTAACAAGTGGCGGTAAACTGGGAAAGTGGCTTGAAGCAGATATGATCTAACTCCACTTTGGTTGTTTACTGAGTTAATTTTAAAACAGATTGAATGGAGAAAAGACAAACAGATAGAAATATTGTTCTGAAAATGGATGTGCTATTTGTTATTAGAGTGTCCCATGTAGGCTAAATGCAGATGGGTGACATAGGCCTTTCTAAGGAGAGAGAAGAAATAAAATAAGACAGAGGAGGAGGAAGCATGCAAAGTCTACTCAGCTTCAAAGCCTGGATGAAGAAAGGCAATCTCAGGCAAAGATTCTTCTCTGATTTTTTCCTTCCAGGTGTTTTCAAGGGTAACTCACACCTTAAATCTACCCCTCAGTCACCCTCTTACCTTGGGCATGGGGTATCTCTTCACGGCTGCTCCATCAAAGAGCAGCCATTGCTCCTTACCCTGGACAAGGGGTATCTTCTCACCACCACCTTTGTGAAGAGGAACTAAAAAGCCTCTTGATGAAAGTGAAAGTGGAGAGTGAAAAAGTTGGCTTAAAGCTCAACATTCAGAAAATGAAGATCATGGCATCCAGTCCCATCACTTAATGGGAAATAGATGGGGAAACA